>NW_022681458.1:116917105-116968097 GCF_009764315.1 Trachypithecus francoisi
CTGGCGGAAGCCCCTCAATGCGGGGCTGGTAGGATCATCTGAAGACAAGTACAGCTTTCCTTTCCACTGTCCCAGGCTCACTCTGCATATGATTAGCAAGGAATAGCGAATAAAGGAAACCAAAATAATTGTTTAATTTTTAAAAAGTGGGGTGGTGGGAAAATAGAAGGGAGAGGCGGGGAAGGAAAAGCACCCGGTCACAAGTTGTAGTCCAGGGCTCATCCCGGCCTCCTCACTCAGGCAATCACCAGTCCCCACCTCCTGGGGAGGGGTACTTTGTCGGCTGGCTTCACCCATATGGAAGGCACCGCCACAGGTGTTCAGAAACCAGGAGCACCTTGAAATGGGCAATGTGCTTTGGGTAGGAGACCTACAATTTCCCCAAAGAAACTACGGCACAAAAGTGACCCACATAGAAGGCACCAACGGCTATAAATACTTGGTGGCAAAAAGTGATGTCATACCTTCTGTACAGGAGACATACACGCAAATAAAACTTGCCAAAGTAGCAGAGAAAAAAATACAGCAGACATCCAGTGCCATTCTGTTACAGAAATATTTATATCCCAAAGTCAGGGACCTCTCTGGAACACTGTTTATTTCCATGTTTCATGGAAGATGTTTGCATGCACTCACATCTGTCTCAACAAACTTCTAGGCCCTGCTCTAAACCCTGTGGCTCCTCAGCAAAACCCAAAAACAAATATCAGTTTTCCTTCCAAATGGGAAATTTCCTGACCTAGCGAAACCAGCATCAATCCACTTATTATGAGATAGCTGATTACAAGCGAAGCCCTCTAGTCCCAGGATGACTCCCCTCCTGCAGGAGCGGGAAGGATGGGCATAGCACTGGCCTGCCAGACCACATCTCCAGGCAGTTTCAAACCATGGCTGCTCAGGTCACCCATGATAAAAATCAAAACCAAGTATCTGAAAAGGGTACATGTCAAGAACCAAACCTCGGACCAGACTCAGCAGAAATGGATGTTGCAAGGTTTGTTCAGAGACCTCCTCTCCATGCCCCCTCTCTCAGGGACCTCCCTCCTTGCACTAGGGGCCCAGGGCCAATGGACCACTCCCTTACCTCTAGCCCAGTGCATTTTCAGGAACAGCTCCCAGACTGTCCCAGACCCTGAAATGTATTCACTGAATGCACTATTTCTTCAAATGATCGTAAATCACCTGACTATAGCAACAATTGTTTTAAAAGTGTTCTCTCTCTCTCGGGAATCGTGCCATGACTTTCAGCAAGCAGCTTTGCTTCTCTCTACTGCAATTCTATCATTTGCAAAATGTTAACAATTACTGTGTTCACCCATAGCATTGTTGTAAAAAGCCTTAAAACCCACTTCATGTAGCCTGCCTGGAGCACAGACCCTGTCACATGGTAAATGCCCACTGAAGGTGAGTTCTCTGTAGCTATTATTACCTAGCCCTCCAGCGAACAAAAGGAGTCAATCAGGTCTCATTGTATCACCATGAAAGGATGTCCATGTAGACTGCACAGTGAGAGTAGGGGGACTCAATGTTTATCAGGTACTATTATGTTTTTTACAATGTGTACATACATATTTGTAGGTACACTAGAAAAGATCTGGAAGGAAATATACCCAGTGTTAATAGTGACTACCCCAAAGACACATTCATTCAAACACACAACAGAGAAACACTCACGATCTTTCTGTCTTCCACATTATTTGAACTATTGTCAATAAGCATCTATGGCTTTTGTAAAGTTTTTGAATGGAATTTATTGCATTTTTTTTCTGGAGAAACAAGCAGGAGCATGAAAAAGGTGGAAACAGAAGGTAAAATGGAATGGGACTCAATGGAATTGAGCCCAAGCCAGGCTCAGCAGGCACACAAACCATGCACCTCTCACTACAACTCAATACCAGCTCTCTCTTCTCTTGATCCAATGGCCCAAGACTTAGAGATAAAATGTTTATTGTGATCACATCAATCACACCAAGGAGCTTGGAACCACCGTTTCAAACTCCTCTGGTTCTGTGTACCTGCCCTGGGCTGTTAGCTTTCCTCCTGTGCCTTTGGCTGGCCTGTAATCCCCTAGTGGTGGAAATGCACCCTGACACTTAGCCATCATCCCCACAACACTCAGCACCACATAGAGGCCAGGGCGGTGATGCCACTCGTACTGTGATTCTACTTATAAAGCAAAGGACCAGGGGCCAGATGTGACTTGTCTTTGTTAACTCACCAGCTGTTGCTTGAACCAGAACAAAGCCAGGTCTTCTGATGCCCAGAAAAGAGCTAGTGCCTGTCCCACTAGAAACGTGGTGAAAATGTTTTGCTTGCTGTGAAAAGATGCACTACTGGAGAAGATGGGTGCAACTTCTCATGGAGGCACTCAGCCCACATCACCAGGAAACAGGGCTGCCGGATGAGACACTCGGCCCAGGTCACCAGGAAACAGGGCTGCCGGATGAGACACTCGGCCAGGTCAAGGAAACAGGCTGCCGGATGAGACACTCGGCCCAGATCACCAGGAAACAGGGCTGCTGGATAAGACACTCGGCCCAGGTGATAGGAAATAGGTCTGCCCGAGACACTAAGCCGTCTACGGAAAGGAAATCTGGCTGGGCAGTGGAGGGAAATTCACACAGCCCAACGGCAGCAACAGCATCAAAACAAAAAATACTGACGGGGCCGGGCGCGGTGGCTCAAGCCTGATCCCAGCACTTTGGGAGGCCGAGACGGGCGGATCACGACGTCAGGAGATCGAGACCATCCTGGCTAACACGTGAAACCCGTCTTACTAAAAAATAACTAGCCGGGCGAGGTGGCAGGCGCCTGTAGTCCCAGCTACTTGGGAGGCTGAGGCAGGAGAATGGCGTAAGCCCGGGAGGCGGAGCTTGCAGTGAGCTGAGATCCGGCCACTGTACTCCAGCCTGGGCAACAGAGAGAGACTCCGTCTCAAAAAAAAAAAAAAAAAAACCTGACGGGAAAGCCATAGCCTGGCTAGCAAATTCGAAACAGAGCCACAATCCTAGCAGCACATATCATTGCAACAGAGAGCTTCAGTCAGTGTGCACACACTTTAAGTAGAAATGTAGAATGTCCATGTTTTTGGAACACTAGGGCTATTTGTGTGTGTGTGATGTCAAAGAAAACAGCTGAGAAGAAACTGTTGGCAAGGAAATAGAAATAGGCGCCCTTACACATTGACAGTGAGATAACGGTATGGCCCTAACGGAAGGGAATCGAGCAACACCCATCAACATTTAAAATGTGCAGAACGCTGGATCCCACAATTCCATTTCTAGCAATGCATCCTATGAACATATTCATGCAAATATGCAAGAATTACGTACAACTCAGCATTGATTAATCCAAACAGTTGGGAACAACCTAAATACTTACCAGTGGGGAACTGGTGGAGAACAGTGTTTATCTTATGCCAACATCCGTATTTTTAAAAAGAAGATACATAGGCTGGGCGCAGTCGCTCACACGTGTAATGCCAGCACTTTGAGAGGCTGAGGCAGGTGGATCACGAGGCCAAGATATCCAGACCATCCTGGCCAACATGGTGAAACCCTGTCTCTACGAAAAATACAAAAATTATCTGGGCGAGGTGGCGCACGCCTGTAGTCTCAGCTACTCAGGAAGTTGAGGCAGGAGAATCGCTTGAACCCGGAAGGCGGAGGTCGCAGTGAGCTGAGATCATGCCAGCCTGGTGACAGAGCAAGACTCCATCTTGGAAAAACAAACAAACAAACAAACAAACAAAACTGGCAGCAGTGGTCACAGGGCAGTGACTGGAGTAGGACTGCCTTTCACTCTCCAGGACCTTTTGAATGTCGCTCATATTACATATTCAAAATATATGACTACAGCAAATATTTTCAAAGCAACTATGAAAAACTGGGGAAATAATAATATTTAACACACAGGACTGCTGCATAATTAAAGGTTGAAAAACTTTAAGCACTATCAGCATTCAAAGGAAAACGATTAAGTCTAGCTTGCATGTCAGAGCGGGAATCGTGTAAAGAAAGTGAGTATTTCAAGTCTTGAAGGATAGAGAAGATTTAAAGAGACAGAAGTGTGGAGATGATGTCCCAGATGGAGATAAGAACATAGGCGAAGACGATGAAGAGATGAGAAGGTATAAATTCTAAGTGCAGCTCTCAGGCTGGGCTTCAGAACAGGGCGTAGGCAACAAGCTGGAGTGCAAGGCTGATGGCGGGAATGGAAACACTGAAACCCAAACTTGTATATCACGCCCGGATCATGAGCCTTGAATGCCAAGCCAGGGAACCCGTCCTTGATCTTAACAACGAAAAATCACTGGGCTGGGTGTGGTGGCTCATGCCTGTAATCCAGTGCTTTGAGAGGCTGAGATGAGAGGACTGCTTGAGGCCAGGAGTTTGAAACCACCCTGGACAACACAGCAAGACTCTGTCTTTACAAAATTTTAAAAATTAGCTAGGCAGGATAGCACACCTGTAGTCCCAGCTACTCAGGAGGCTGAGGTGGGAGGATCACTTGAGCCCAGGAATTTAGGGTTACAGTGAGCTGTGATGGCACGCCTGCATTCCAGCCTGAGCAACAGAGCAAGGGCATGTCTCAAAAATCAAATAAAATGAAATAAAATCACTAAAAGTTTGTATAGCTATAAAGTATAAAATCATACCATATATGATTTAATCCAGATATATAATATAAATTAGAGGGGAAAAAGAGAAATTAGGAAGCTATTATAAGAAGACAAGACTCAACTAAGACGTGAGCAAAGGCCCTGAGTTCACAGTGCTATCTTTATTTAAAGGAATGAACTACCACATTTATTTTCATGGCATCACCATCTTAAACACAGGCTACAGTATTCTGGAACCATCTCTGTTTCAGTCAAGCCAGATGGCCATAATACCATAGGCAAATGCCATAATAAACACCATAGGCTGTGTGGTTTAAACATTAGTTTATTTCTCACAGCTCTGGAGGCTGGAAGTCCAAGATCAAGCTGTCAGCCAACTCAGTTCCGGGACAGGGACCTCTTCCTGGCTTGCAGACAGCCACCTTTCTCT
The DNA here is from genome assembly GCF_009764315.1 of Trachypithecus francoisi. Taxonomy (NCBI): domain Eukaryota; kingdom Metazoa; phylum Chordata; class Mammalia; order Primates; family Cercopithecidae; genus Trachypithecus; species Trachypithecus francoisi. Next base: position 116,922,157 of record NW_022681458.1, read on the forward strand.
TGTTTCCTCACACCAGGGCAGTGGGAGCTCTCTGCTTTCTCTTTTTTTTTTTTGAGACAGAGTCTCACTCTGTCAGCAGGCTGGAGTGCAGTGGCACAATCTCAGCTCACTGCAACCTGCGACTCCCTGGTTCAAGCAACTCTCCTGCCTCAGCCTCCCGAGTAGCTGGGATTACAGGCACATGTCACCACACGTAACTAATTTTTGTATTTTTAGTAGAAACAGGGTTTCAGGATGGTCTCAATCTCCTGACCTCATGATCTGCCCACTCGGCCTCCCAAAGTGCTGGGATTACAGGTGTGAGCCACCACACCCGGCCTGGTTTCTCTTCTTCTAAGGGCACTAATCCTGTCAGACCAGGGCCCACGCTCATGACCTCATCTAACTCTAATCACCTCCCAAAGGTCCTATCCCCCACTACCATCACACTGACACTTAGGGCTCCAGTACAAGAATCTGGGGGAGACATAAACATTCAGTTTATAACAATGTCTTTTCAATCCTGTTGAAAAAGCAACAGAATGAGTAGGCAACAAAGTACCTTCTATGTAAACAAGTCAGGACTTTTCATATTTCTGCTAACACATTAAAGTCAATTTAAAATGTCTGATAACAAGAGTCAGAAGCAGAGATAAATGAAATTAGTTACTCTGCATTTTAGGCCCACATTGAGTTGTCTTCCAATGACATTGTGGCACAAAGAACACTCCTTTCTATTCCTGGTTTGGCCACCAAAGAAGCTGGAACAGTTCCCTGTATTTCCATTTATCTTGAAAGTCACTGGGCTGACCTGGCAGACCTCCAAGGTCCCTTCCATTCACAAATTCCACAAATAACTTCCTACCAAGACAGGCTACACAAATAAACTACACTGACGAAGGAGAAAGCTAACACTAGCAAACAATGAGATGCACACAAGACAAGACGTATAGAGAAGTGGATCAACCACAAACTGGCGGACGATGAGCCGGCGGTGGATAAAAACACATTCCCTAACGATGGACAGAGAGGCAATGGCGCTGAGGTAGTATTGTTGAAGATTTCCTATTTTAAATCTTCAAGATAAATGGCCCAATTGTTTATATTCATTCTGATTAAATGTGAACGTGAAAATTTCCTCCAGGGGACACAGACATCTAAAAAGTTCCCAATGTATCCAATTTGTCATTTGATATTTTTACTGACAAGAAAAATGAGGGACTGAATGTACACACAGACCATGCCTGATCATATGTATAAAGACAGAACTCAGACCACAACCTGTAGCTGCCCACCCAGGAAACCAAACCCCTATCTACAGAAAACAGCCAGGAGGCCAGCCAGGCTAGCACATCAAACAGGAAGCCAGACTGCTCTCTCTCCACAACCCAGAAACTAAACCACAACTCTGTCCCACGTGGCCAGGACTTGACTCAAAACTGACAGCCACCCTAATTTTGGCCCCTATTTCCAGTTAGGATCATTCAGAGAAAGCCAAATGCACCCCTAACCAATCACATAAAACACCCCACTTCTGCACAGCCGCCTCCAGTCCCTACAACAGCCTCCACTGGGAACCGTTCTTTTCCATCCTGAAGCTTCCCCACTCCTCATCCGCCACTCACTTGCATGTCAGTCTCTACCACACGCAAGTGACGGTGCCGACTCCCTTGCCACAGCAGCTCTGAGAATGTTGCCTCTGCCTGTCTCATGTGGGCGGCCTTCCTTTATTTCCCCCAAAGAATAAATCTTAAATGACGGGCTTCTCTCTATCTGGCCAAGCTATACAATTCAGAAGCCCAGCATGGCAGATTCCAAGCCTGGAAAGACCATACACCCCTCAGGTCTTCTTTCCACAAAACACAGCTTCCTTGAATTCTTCAGTCACTCAGACCAAGCAGGGAAGGAACCAGTGTTATGGAAAGATCAAGGGCCTTGAAGTCAAACTTCTGAGTTCATCAAGTACTTTTTCTTTCCACTTAAGAAATCACATGGCCTTGGCCAGGCGTGGTGGCTCACACCTCTAATCCCAGCACTTGGGGAGGCTGACTTGGGCGGATCACCCAAGGTTGGGAGTTCAACATCAGCCTAACCAACATGGAAAAACCCCGTCCCTACTAAAAATACAAAATCAGCCTGGCGTGGTGGCGCATGCCTGTCATCCCAGCTACTCGGGAGGCTGAGGCAGGAGAATCACTTGAACCTGGGAAGCAGAGGTTGTGGTGAGCCGAGATCGTGCCATTGCACTGCAGCCTGGGCAAGAAGCGCAAAACTCTGTCTCTGAAAAAAAAAAAAAAACAGCAACAACATAAATGACGTGACCTTGAACAATTTCCTTAACTTCTCTAAGCCTCTATCTTCATATTCAATGAAATAATTTTACCTCCAAGATTGCATTAAATGGAATCCCACATGTAAAACAGCTGACAAATATTAGAGGCCCAACAGCTGTGCGCTCCTACTGCCGCCCCACTTCACCCCAAAGGAGAAGCGAAGACATCCAGAAAAAGCCTGTTGATCCCTACACCTCAGCATCCTGTGTTCACACAAGGTGCAGTGGCATCCAGACTTACCGGGGTCACCCAAATACGAGACACGTTTTGATTTTTCAACTTAGGTACACATGGCTTCTAACGTTCACCATATATGATCCATAATTTAGAAGAGATTTTCCTACACTACCCCGTGGTTCTATTTTAGCAGACTTAGATGTGCTATAATAGCTCACTCTCTTAAGCCCTCTTCAGTATCAAAAACAAAACTTTAATCTGTAACACGGTTATCAGCAGTGAAAGTGGAAAAGGGACCTATGAGTCAAAATGACCCTCTGCCCCGCCCCGCCCCGCCCCACCCTACAAAAAGCTGTTCAGGAGTATTTGGGCTGGTTATGAGAACGCTGTCTGTATTCCCAGGGACAGACAAATGCCTACCCTGGTTAGAAGCTGCGCTGCTCAGCCTTCAGGGTAGAAAGCTCCCCACGCCTTCTACCCAAGGAGAAGAGAAGCAAATGGGGTGGCCAGGCTCCAGGACGTGGACTGTTTAGTGTGGTTTCTGCAGTCCAGGTCACCGCCATGGGTGAATCTTTTCCTTCCTTCTTTTCAACCCAAGTGCCTAAGGTCCTAATGCTGCTATAGGGCCTCTTCCTTAGGATGAGTCAGCCCAGCTATTCCCCTTCCCTCTTTTTTATTTTTATTTTTATTTTTTTTGAGATGGAGTCTCACTCTGTCACCTAAGTAGGAGATCAGTGGTGCAATCTTAGCTCACTGCCACCTCTGTCTCCCGGGTTCAAACAATTCTCCTGCCTCAGCCTCCCAAGCACCTGAGATTACAGGCACCCACCACCACGCCCAGCTAATTTTTATATTTTTAGTAGAGAAAGAGTTTCAACTTGTTGGCCAGGCTGCTCTCGAACTCCCGACCTCAAGTGATCCACCTGCCTTGGCCTCCCAAGTGCTGGGATTACAGGCATGAGCCACCGCATCTGGCCGAGTCAGCCCAGCCATCCTGACTTTTTGTTCTGGCAAAATTACTGTCTTCCACGTCTACCTTCCAAGTAGCTAAATCAGATATCTGGCCTTGGGACAGGCTTGAAGAATCCCTGTTTTTGGTCCTCGAGAGGTCCCACCAGGGTCTGGGACAATTCCAAGACTTGTGTCCTTAAAAAGGAAAGAAACCTCATATACATGACTCTCACAGAGCTCAGGCAGAGCTCAGGCAAGGCTTGGGAGGCGGCCCTAAGGTTTGGGTGTGTCATCGATGATAACAGCTAAGAGATCTGAAGCCAGCTGTCTGGGTTCAAACTTCAATTCCAACAGCACTGGCTGTGTGATGTTAGACAACGTCCCCAGCGTCTCTGTGGTTCAGTTTCCTCACTGTAAAAGGGCCACAATAATAGAGCTGCTCTAAAAATTAAGTGAATTAGTGCGTAAAAGGTCTTTAGAACAATGCTTGGCACGTGGGGGAGTTCAACAGACACGTATTGAACAGAGTAACTTAGCAATATCTAAATATACTCATGCAGGCCAGGTGCGGTGGCTCACACCTGTAATTCTAAAACTTTGGGAGGCTGAGGCGAGAGGGTCACTTGAGCCCAGGAGTTTGAGACTAGCATGGGCAACACAGCAATATTGCATCTCTAAAAATAAAACATATATGTATACATACACTCATATATTCACAGTGTATTTATAATATACAAAAAAGCTGGAATACAGACTTAACTATTCACAATGGTTACTTCTAGAGAAGAGGGAATGCAAATTTCAGATTTTTACCCCACACATATATTCTTGTATTCTCTGAAATATTTAAGCAAATTGTATGTATAAATTTGCCCCAAAACACATAGGAGAACAATGTAGTTTTGACTCAAAAATCTTCAAATCATGATGGAATTGTCCTGTGAAAGTAAACTTAGAGAGATGAAAAATCTCCCTCCAGCCTAAATGCTCTTTCATATGACCTATATGACACAAACCAATGCAGACACCCCAATCCTTTCCCCACTGTCATAAGAAGTTTTCAGTGAACTGCATTCCCCTTTACAAACTAGATGATAGTTACAGTTACCAGGCAAGAACGTGGATCTAGTTCTGCTTTTTCAAAGGCCAAGGTTCCTCACATAATAGCAATGCATTCTTCAACCGGTCAACTGTCCACAACACTTGAGGTGACAGACGCAAAGTGCTTGGCACTTACTTACTCTTACCGGTTTATTACAAAGAAGAGGACACAGGAACAGCCAAATGCAAGAGACGCACAGAGCACACCATGGGGCAGAGAGGTCGGGGCTCCCATGCCGTCCCTGGAAGTGCCTCTTCCCCAGCACCAAATGAGTTCACCAAACCAGAAGCTCTCCAAACCCAATATTTACAGGGATTTATGGAGTTTTCATAACAGACATGATTAAGTCATTGGCCACCCATGACTAGCTCAATCTCCAGCCTGTCTCGTCTCCCCTCCCAGAGGTAGGGGTGAAGCTGATACATCCAACTCTTTAATCATGACTCATCTTTCTGGCAACCAGCCCTGATCCTGGACCTGTCCAGGGGCCCAAAGCCACCTGTCATCTCATTATCATACAAAAGACACTCCTATCACCCCAGAGATTCCAAAAGTCTTAGAAGCTCTTGTGTCAGGTATGGAAACCTAAGACCAAATATTACAACCAATGATGTTCCTATCGCTCAGGAAGCTACAATGGTTTTAGAAGCTCCGGGCCAAAAACCAGGAAGAATACTAAATAGATACACTATTGTACTATGTATCCCACTATCATGATCATTTTTTTTTGAGACAGAGTCTACCTCTGTTGCCCAGTTTGGAGTGCAGTGGTGCGGTCTCAGCTCATGGTGCGATCTCAGCTCACTGCAACCTCCACCTCCCAGGTTCAAGCAATTCCTGTGCCTCACCCTCCTGAGTAGCTGGGACTACAGGTGTGCGACACTACAACTGACTAATTTTGGCATTTTTTAGTAGAGACAGGGTTTCACTGTGTTGGCCAGGCTGGCCTTCAACTCCTGGCTTCAAGTGATCTGCCCGCCTCAGCCTCCCAAAAATCTGAGAAGTCACGAGCCACCATGTCTGCCCTCACTATCACAATAATTATACGGAGAGGATGGGGGAGAAAAACGTGGACAACAGGAGGAGCGGGAAGGGTAAGCAACCTGAATCCTTGTCTTCCACAGTAGGACATCTCCCTGTCTTTCACACAATCTAGAAGAACGAGCTAAAACATAAACACAGTAACCTCCAAGGAGCAGGGATCAGAGTAGAGAAGGGTAAGGTAGGGGATTGCTGGATTTTGTCCTAAGACTTGTTAATTTCTGACTCTTAGAGCTGTACGCCTGTACAACTTTGCTAAAAATGAGTATTTACCTGTAATCCCAGCACTTTGGGAAGCCAAGGTGGGCAGATCACGAGGTCAGGAGATCAAGACCATCCTGGCTAACACGATGAAACCCCATCTCTACTAAAAATACAAAATATTAGCCAGGCATGGTGGCAGGCACCTGTAGTCCCAGCTACTTAGGAGGCTGAGGCAGGAGAATGGTATGAACCCAGGAGGCAGAGCTTGCAGTGAGCTGAGACCATGCCACTGCACTCCAGCCTGGGTGACAGAGCGAGACTCCGTCTCAAAAAAAAAAAAAAAAGTATTTAATTTTTAATCAAAATCTGATACTTGACCAACAACAATAGTATACTAAGTGATATGGTTTTTTGTTTTTGTTTGAGAGAGGGTCTTCCTCTGTTGCCCAGGCTGGAGTGCTGTGGTGCAATTCTCACTACAGCCTCAAATTATTGGGGTCAGGTGATCAACCTCCCGAGTAGCTAGAACCAGGGTGGTGCACCGCCACGTCCAGCTTTTTTTTTTTTTTTTGGTATAGTTGGAGGTCTCGCTATGTTGCTGGTCTTAAACTCCTGACCTCAGTGGATCCTACTGCCTCAGCCTCCCTAAGTGCTGGGATTACAGGTGTGAGCCACCACACCAGGCCCAAGTGGCGTATTCTAAAATTTTTTGGAATCCAATCACTTTGAAAATGTATGGAGAGCTATAAATCGTCTCCCCATAAACACATGGATGCATATACACAAAATTGTTGCACAGGATTTTGGGGACGTCATAAATTTCTGAGAGCTGGGTTAAGAACCTTAGGATTATAGATTCTGATTTCTTTTTTCTTTTTTTTTTTTTTGAGACAGAGTCTCGCTTTGTCATCCAGGCTGGAGTGCACTGTGTGATCTCGGCTCACTGCAAGCTCTGCCTCCCGGGTTCACGCCATGCTCCTGCCTCAGCCTCCCGAGTAGCTGGGACTACAGGCGCCTGCCACCATGCCCGGCTGATTTTTGTATTTTTAGTAGAGGCAGGGTTTCACTATGGCCAGGTTGGTCTCAATCTCCTGACTTCATGATCTGCCCTCCTCAGCCTCCCAAAGTCTGGGATTACATGTGTGAGCGACCGCGCCCGGCCCTAGATTCTGGTTTATTAAAGGAAATGTATTTCAAGTCAGAGCTTGTCATTTATTGCACAGGAAAATAAAAACTTCATTTAAAAAATCAAAAACACCCCCGTGATAAAATGAGGTCCTGCTTGGTTTTAAACTTCTTGGTGACCACCATCAGTTATTTTCTTGACCACAGGATGCACCTAATTCCTAACTATGAAAAAAGGTACAAACATTGTTTATTGGGCTTTTGGCTTCAGCCTTGAAACAATCGGATTCTCTCAAACTCAGGAATGTGAATCGCTGTTGGGTTGATGCAGCTGTTTCCATTCTAGAAATGGACCTGGAATCATGTCCTTTTCACCCATGGAGAGTCCTTTGTGTAAAACTTGAAAAGGCAAGGTCCCAACTTCCCCATATGGGTGTTTCTTCCAGTAGAGGAATTACTTGAATGACTTCTTAGCAAAACTTACATCATCAGGGCAGGCCATCAAAAGACTCCAAAACACAAAGTTTAGCTCCATTTCTGACGGACCTGTCTCCACTGCTATCAGTCTCACCAACAGCCTCACATCAAGTCAGAGGAACGGTTTTTTCATTTCAGAAGGTTCTTCATGGCTGGGTGCGGTGGCTCATGCCTGTAATCCTATCACTTTGGGAGGCCAAGGTGGGTGGATCACGAGGTCAGGAGTTTGTGACCAGTCTGGTCAATATACTGAAATCCCGTCTGTATTAAAAATACAAAAATTAGCCGGGCTTGTTGGCACGTGCCTGTAGTCCCAGCTACTTAGGAGGCTGAGGCAGGAGAACTGCATGAACCCAGGAGGTGGAAGTTGTGGTGAGCCAAGATCGCACCACTGCTCTCCAGCCCGGGCAACAGAATGAGACTCCATCTCAAAAAAAAAGAAAAAGAAGGATCTTCATGTTCCTGCCAATTTGCAAAAAAAAAAAAAAAAAGGTATCTGTTAACCAGGGGCAATGAAAAGCACCTCCCAGACTGCTGTAGTAAGTGGATCGGTAACTGTGGTGGGAGATTCCAACCCCCGAGACCTGTGACTATGTCACGCAGCAAAAGGGCTTTGCCACAGGCCTTAGGAGAAGTATCCTGGGCTATCCAGGGAGGTCCAATCTAATCCCATGAGCCTCTAAAAGCATACAACTGTCCAGGCGAGGTGGCTCACGCCTGTAATCTCCGCACTTTGAGAGGCTAAGGCAGGCGGATCACGAGATCAAGAGATGGAGACTACCCTGGTTAAAAAGGTGAAACCCCATCTCTACTAAAAGTACAAAAATTAGTCGGGCATCTTGGCGGGCACCTGTAGTCTCAGCTTCTCAGGAGGCTGAAGCAGGAGAATCACTTGAACCCGGGAGGTAGAGGTTGCAGCGAGCTGAGATCACGCCACTGCACTCCAGCCTGGCCAGCAGTGCAAGACTCCATCTCAAAAAAATATTTTAAAATAGGGCATAGAAATTTCTCCGAGTGGAAGAAGAGAAATGCACACAGGGGAACTGGAGAGCCTGAGCAGGTACCTGGCCCAGCTAGTCCTGAGCTGATGGGACCATGTGCAAAGACCAGATAGAGGCCTCAGGAGCTGAGGGCAGCCCCCAACAGATGGCCAGCAAGGGAACAGACACCTCAGTCCTGCAACCACAAGGAACTAGATTTGGCCAAAAGCGCTTGGAAACAATTCTCCAATGACGAATGCAGCCCAGACCACATGGTGATTTTTGCCCAGTGACACCCACGTCAGACTTCTGTCCTACAGAACTGTGAGATGATACAATTTCAATTGTTTTAAGCCATGAAATATGTGGAAATGTGGTAAAGCAGCAACAGAAATGAATACAGTGATTCACGTGGAAACCCCTAGAAGAGTGTCTGGCACGGTGTTGTCACCTGACAAGCGTTTCCCGATTTCCTTACATCGCAAGGCAGGGCTGGCCACACTCCATCCAAAAGAGATGACAGACTTGCTCTGACAAAACAGATCCAGTGAATTACAAATGGCCCAGAACACCTACAAATTTCAGGTTTCAGGTAAGTGATTGCCTTTCCTTTCACTTAGAAACCTCCCAATGCTCATCTTACTGATAAACTCTAAGGACCAGGCAGGAGACTAAACACCAGACAAACCCAGCCCCAGATGCCCCGTGGGAGCCCATCCCAGCACTCACTCCGCTGCACTGAAATCATGTCCAGGTCAGTTTATCCCACTAGACCAAGAACTCCAGCTCTCCATGTGTGAGTCACCAGTGCTGCCTCTGCATCTCTGCTTCTAGGACGGTGCTTCTGCACTTCACAGGAAATCTCTATCAATGTTTGTCAACACTATATATGACAGCATAACTTAATATCTGCACGGTAAGTATAAGTTCTCTGAGGACCAGGGCCGGGTTTATTAGCCTTTGTACTCCCACTGCCACTGTCTGGGACATCAGAGGCACTCGGTAGAAGTTGGTGAAGAGAAAGGAAAGGCAGAGGAGAGACAGAAAAGCAGGACCAACACTGCAGACACAGATTCTGAGGTGGCTGGAGGAGAGGCAGGGCAGAGAAACTTCCTGGATGCTGGAATGGGGTTCACTGTGATACCTGCTGCTGGATTTCAAATGTCAAAGGTGATGCTTTGCTGACCTTGACCTCTGGGTGCCCTTTAACTGTCCTTTAGCTTTCCCAACCTCAAGACAGGGCACTTAGAAACTGCAATGTCAAGAAATTATGCTTCATTAAAGCGTGGGAATGTTATTTACATGGACCTTCATTACTTCATTTTTTACATGGGAATGTAAATAATTGAAGAGATTGTTAAAGACTAAATCATGCACATTTTATAACTTTGTAAAATAGTAATGATAACTGAAACACAAATTTTGATGGTCCCCAAAAATGCTAAAATATAAAACAATACTGGCCAATTAAAGATAGAAAACAATCCTAATGAAGCTCCCCAACAGACACATTAAAACTTCTCTGTACATTAAACCTTTTGGATTTCAAAGGAAAACCCAGATTCATTCCATTCTTAATACAGCATTAAAAAAAAAATCTTAGGTAATACAATATTTCATTTAAAATTTACAAAATTCCATTACATTCATGATTTCATTTCATCCTTAAAACAATCTCCTGAGTTAGGCAGAACAGGTATTACTAACAACTAACTCCATTTTACAGGTGAGGGAACTGAAGTTCACAAAGTACTTGGACTTAACAAAAGCTTTATTAGGGCCACATATCGAAACCAAATCCTCTGCTCAAAAGAACTAGAGTAAGGTATCTTTTACACATTATTCATACTTATATCCTGTCAACATCCAAAAATGTTTTAAGGTAGCCCCCAATAATAGACATCTATCCAATAAAAACATTAAAATGAAAAACAGGTGGCAAAAAAAAAAAAAAACAGCAGGTGACATGGGAGACAGACAAAGGTAGATACCAAAGACTGAGACTTAGAATCTAAGAAAACTTCATCTCTGACCTTCCAGTTCCAGGGAGATAATACTAAAGGAAACAAGATGGTTTATGGACTCATAAACTGACAAAAGAGAGGTTGCATCAGTTCTTAACTATGAAACACTCCTGGCAGCCACAGCAAATCTGTAGGACAACATAGCAATGGCATCAAAGCAAGAGTATACTTCAGTGATAGAGTGAATTAAGTTCCCTGTTTGGGACCCAGGCCAGGGCTAGAGAAAAGAACTCTGAAATGTAGAGCTCAAAAATATAGCCTCTGTCGGCCAGGCACAGTGGCTCACACCTGTAATCCTCAGCACTCTGGAAGGTCGAGGCGGGCAGATCACGAAGTCAGGAGATGGAGACCATCCCGGCTAGCACAGTGAAATCCTGTTTCTACTAAAAATACAAAAGATTAGCCAGGCGTGGTGGCAGGCGCCTATAGTCCCAGCTGCTTGGAAGGCTGAGGTAGGAGAATGGAGTGAACCCGGGAGGCGGAGCTTGCAGTGAGGGGAGATCCTGCCACTGCGCTCCAGCCTGGGCAACAGAGCAAAACTCCGACTCCAAAGAAAAAAAAAAAAACATATATATATACATATATATACCCTGTGTCTTCTCCATACCCAAGTGTCCCCTTCTGTGAGAGACTTCCTTACACCATTGTGGGGAAGAGAAATTTTCTCCGCTATATTTGCTTGAAAGAATTAAAGGTGTAGGGCAACAATTCTTGGAATTTATGTAGTTTACGATCCTCCAAAATGAGAAAAATGAAGCCCAGAAGAGAAGACCTTCCAGGAAAATTCCAGAGCCAGAGGTAGACCCAGTACATTGTTTCTGTTTTTGTTTGAGAGGAAGTCTCACTCTATAGCCCAGGCTGGAGTGTAGTGGAGCCATTTCACTCACTGCAACCTCCGCCTCCTGGGTTCAAGTTATTCTCCTGCCTCAGTCTCCTGAATTGCTGCGATTACAGGAGCCCACCACCACGCCCAACTAATTTTTCTATTTTTAGTAGAGACAGGGTTTCACCATGTTGGCCAGGTTGGTCTCGAACTCCTGACCTCAAGTGATCCGCCTGCCTAGACCTCCCAACGTCCTTGGATTACAGGCGTGAGCCACCGCACCCAGCCGACCTGGTAAGTTTTAATCAAGTACTCTGAACTATGAAACAAACACTAGGAAGTAATAGAAAAAAATTAATCTAAAACCCTCTGGAGAGTCAAAGAATTGCAGATTTTAAATAGCATGAATACTTGAATTCATGGTATTGAAAAAGGACCTCGCACTTACCTGCATGTACAAACTGCCTGCCCACCTCTATCAGAGCATTTTTCAAGCTGTGCTACAGTTAACTATGTACTGCCCAAAGCCAATCTGTCCCTGCAGATCATAAGCTGTTAAGGACCAGGACTTCAGGAGAACAAGCAAAACTTCAGAGAGAAGGGAGCCACCGAGACAGAGTTCATAGCAATGGGTCGGCAGGAGCTGATGACTGGAGGTGGGCTGTAGCCTTGGGGTCTGGGACAGCAGAGGGAAGAGAAGGCAAAAGGGCCTGCATGACATGCTACAGGGCTAGGAACCACAGCTGCAGTGATTAGTTCAGTTTTGTCTCGTATGCCTGTTACTTATACACCATCTCTTGTTCAGAAAGAACTTCAGGTGGAGTATTTGGACTCCTTGAGCCTTCTGCTGTTTGTCTCCGGGACGTTTAACACTCTTAAAAGGGGAAAACTGTCCAGTTTGATTATGCTTCCTGGGACATTACAGGTTTTTCAAAAGTTTGATGGAAGCATTCACTAAGGAGTGATTCCACTTTCTCTGGTGGCTGAGAAATAGGCGTCTGAGGGGCAGCATCAGGTCTTCCTATCAAGCTGAAGTCGGGGTCTCCCCACCTATGGACCTCACCCTGTCTCCCCCCTCATAAATCTGACCTCTAACTGTAACTGCCTTGGCCTCATTCCGTGGGTGTGGATGCTCCTACTTGAAACGCATCTTCAGCCCGCCAAATTCTTGGGAGAGTTTCTTCCACTCTCCAGGCGCTGAGAGCTACAAAGTTCAATCTGGCTTCCCAGATTTTTTTTTCTTCCCATTACTAACGGAAGAAATCAAGAAGCGCCAGGCAGAAGGGACCTGCTTCCACCAATCAGAGCCCAGCCGAAGGCCACAGCAAGAAGTGCGGCGGTGGGACGCGCGGTGACAACCCCTCGCCCCCCGGGACCCGCCGGCCTGGGCAGAGGTCGGTGAGGTCGCTGCGCGACAGCTCCGGGCCCGCGCCTTTCGCTTTCTCCCGCCCAGCAAGTGAGAGGATAAATCACGGGGGGGGGGGGGGCAGTACGCCCCCAGCAATGGCGCACCCCGCGCACAGACCCCCACTACACGCGCGTCCCAGGCGGGGTAGACCCAGATGGGTCACGGGGCGGCGCACAGCCCCACTAGCAGGGCAGCCAGGACTCACGCGCGCGGGTCCACGCAGCCACCTAGATAAGTGACAAAACACTCAGGAAGCCATCATGCGGGGCCAGGAAAGAGCCCCCACCCACAGTCACGGACTCCCTGGTCTGAGGGTCCGCGCAGTCCCCTCGGTGAGTCTGGCGAAGCAGCCTCACTGCGAGGGAGGGCGGGGAGGGCGTTGGAGTCTCCACACGCGGTGACCCGGACCCCGTTCCATGAGTGGGTCCATGCAGGGCCCACTCTGCCGCACGCGGGGACCAGCCAGGCCGCGGAGGACCGGGCAGAAGCCAGCGCCCGGGTCCATGCAGTCCCCTCCGCGGCAGACGCGCGGAGCCGGGGAGCAGTGCGGACCGGCCCGCACCCGCAGGGCGCCCGAGACCCCCGCGCTGGCCCACGGGGTATCGGAGCAGACGTGAAGCCCCCGGTGCCACCCGAGGCGGAGACCAAGCCCAGGCGCACGGACCCGGGGTCCTAACCCCGCAGCCTGCGGACCCCCGCTCGGAGCCGCCACGCCGGGCGCAGAGACCCCCGCCTGGTCCGGAGACCCCGTCGCCCGTCGTCCAGTCTCACCTCGGGCCGCCGCCTCCCAGCCCTAGCTCCTCGCCGCGGCGCCTGGGCCGACTAGAGCGCAGCTGAGCAGCCCACAGAGACGCAGCAGCCTCCACAAGGGAGCCCCTGGGCGGGGCCGCCGCCGCCGCTTCAGCCCGCGTTCCCCGCTCAGGATCCGGCTCGGATCAAGGAGCTGCAGCTGGCTCTGGGATGAGGCCGAGACACACACCGTGCAGGTGTACAGGGCCCCGCCCGCCGCCCGCCGCCCCGCCCCCAGCGGAGCCGGGCGCCCAGGGCCCGCCCCCCGGCCAATGGGGAGCGAGCTGTGCAGAGAGGGCGGGGCCTTAGGTAACATAGGGAGGTTGGGCCTTAGGCCTTAGGTAACATAGCATATGGTTGTAATCCCAGCTACTCAGGAGGCTGAGGCAGGAGAATCAGTTGAACCCAGGAGGCGGAGGTTGCAGTGAGCCGAGATTGTGCCACTGCACTCCAGCCTGGCGACAGAGTGAGACTCCATCTCAAAAATAAATAAATAAATAAATAAAGCCCCTTGAATGTAAGAAATGTGGTAAAATATTTACTCTTTCCCATTCCCTCAAACATGAAAGAGCTCACACTGCAGAGAAACCTTAAGAATGTAGGAAATGTGGTCAAGCCTTCAGATTTTCCTGTTTGTGAAAATGTGGGAGGCCTCAGACTGGAGAAAAGCCTTTTGAATTTAAATTTGTGGTAAGGCCTTCAGTTGTGTTAGTTCCTTTGAATGACATCAGCTTATTCCTGAGAAAAACCCTAGGAATGTCCAGAATGTGGGAATGTTTCATTTCTCTCATACCCACTCAAGCACATATGAAAATGCACACTGTAGCTGGCTGGACCTTGTAAATACAAGAACGTACACAGGATTAAAACTCTAATAGTTTAGAAATTGCAAGAATATTTTCAGTTTTCACGTTCACTTGAAAAGTCATGTGAAATCTCCCACTGGAAAGAAATTCTATAAGTGAAGCTTTTCTAATTTGGAAAGCCTGATGCAAATTAATGATAGTGCAGTGCTTGGAAAAAATGTAGGAAATGTTACACAAGTTCCACCTAGCCAGTGTGTGGGATTTTCTTATCACTGCTGCTCATCAGCATGCCAAAAGTCGAATCTTCGGACTCAAGTCTTGCCGGCCTTAGACATAATGGCCTTACTACATGTGGAGCTAACCCCAGGAAGATGGAGTGGCACTCTCTGGAGGATTAGGTGGTCTCCACCAATGTGGCTTGATGGGCTCCTGAACTCTTTCCTGTAACCATGCAGAGAGTCTACACTGCCAGTGATCATGTGCCTCAACTCTTTAGATGTAGAAACTCAAAATATTCAAAATATTCTGAAACAGTTTCCATTGAAAGGAAAGAGAAAAGAGGTCAGGTGCCACGCTGCGGTCAAGAGAACTAGTAGATGGCTCACAAGAACACTCTGTCGCTACTGTCTGTGCCTCTGTCACAACAAATATCCTGATCCTTTAGTTTTAAGGGTACAGGGCCATTTTCCTCCCTTTCTTACTGGTAGTTCTCAAGATAACTGTATGATATGCTGGGAATGCAATATCCTGATAATCAGGTGACATTGGTCAGAACAGCCCAGGCTCTGTTAGAGTCCCTGCTCGAAACAGAATGTCCTTTAACGCTTGTGTCCAGCAAACCACATCGTGTGAGAAAACCCAAGGTGGGTTCCTTTCTGGGGTCCCTCAGTTGTAGTGCAAGTGAAGCATTTACAGTCAAAACTCCATCCATCTGCTCTGGGTAGCTTTCCTGATCTTGCGGTAGCGGTTCATATTGAATCCCAGACTGCTGTTGTCTTCTGTTTGCTGTTTGTAAGTAACAAATTCACTTCATGGAATTTATGTATGAATGTGTTTGGTCTCATTGTACTCAGAAATGTTGGTAGCCATTGCACAGTGAACCCGCCTCATAATTGGTGAAAACACTTATGGCCCCCTTATGCCACAGCAAGGAGGTTAATTCAATCAAACATAAACTTCGTGTTCATAAAACCCTGTAGCACAATTATTACCATGCGGGAGGCCTTTAACAATGGTGATGCTGATTTGAAGAACTCTGAAGGAAGAAATTGACACAAATGGGGTGGGTACATGGGAGTCCCTGATAACTTAAAGCAACCCTTACTCCCCTCTGCCTAAAAAATGTGGGGAGGCTGGGCGCGGTGGCTCAGGCCTGTAATCTGAGCACTTTGGGAGGCCGAGGTAGGCAGATCACAAGGTCAGGGGTTCAAGACCAGCCTGACCAACATAGGGAAGCCACATTTCTACTAAAAATACAAAAATTAGCTGGGCGTGGTGGCAGGCGCTTGTAATCCCAGCTACTTGGGAGGCTGAGGCAGGAGAATTGCTTGAACCTGGGAGGCGGAGGTTGCAGTGAGTCAAGACCATGCCACTGCACTCCAGCCTGGGTGACAGGGCAAGACTCCATCTCAGAAAAAAAAAAAAAAAGTGGATAAGAACTGAAACAGGTTTAAAATTTCACCTAATTGGAAATGCAAAGTTTACAAAAATAATATTTAAAATAAAAGGTTAATTGAGTGCTCATTGAAATTTATGCCTCCACAAAATAGGTTGTGATTAACTTCCACATTTGTTGAAAGCCACCAAAGTTGGGAAGCCTCCGTGTCTGAAATTCACATGTGGCTCAAATAAGAATCATCCCTGGGGATACCCCAAAGTTTCAATATGGTATCCCCTGTGATATTATGAGGAATGACTGTACACAAAACAGGTTGTCTTCCTTTAACTCTGAAAATCATATTATCTTGCCTAAATTCTCCATAATTCATTGCTCTGCAGTATCCTATAGTGGACATAGGTTTCCGGACCAATGAGCACTAAAATTAAATGTGTGCAATTCACCTATGTTCTTATCAAAATGGAAATCCCCGAATTCCATCAGTTAGAATAACATGACAGAATGTCAGATTTTTGGAATATGTAAGTTTTCTGTAAGGTTATTAGGTATTGATTCCATTTTATTAATAGATATAAATATATTTAGATGACCTATTTCTCCTGTGTTTTAGTCTTAATAGATTGTGTCTTTTAATTCATCCAGTTGGTCTAAGTTACCAAGTTTGTGGGTTATGGAGATTGTAATATTCTTTATTATTTCATCATCCATGGGCTCTTTAATATAAAGATCTCTTTTAATTCTTATGTTATTAGGTTGGTGCCAAAGTAATTGTGGTTTTGGACCATGAATTTTAAATTTTTATAACTAGGCTGCAACACATCTTTACTAATCAAAATAGAACTCATTACAATGGGCGGGGTGCAGTGACTCACGCCCGTAATCCCAGCACTTTGGGAGGCTGAAGCAGGCGGATCAGGAGGTCAGGAGTTTGAGACCAGCCTGACCAACATGGTGAAATCCTGTCTCTACTAAAAAGACAAAAAGTAGCCGGGCGTGGTGACATGTGCCTGTAATCCCAGCTACTCGAGAGGCTGAGGCAGGAGAATCTCTTGAACCCAGGAGGCAGAGGTTGCATAAAAATGAAGGTCCTCTCTTGTCTGCCACTAATTGCCTGTGTGATTTTTGGCAAATATTTAGTCCTCGGGCCCAATTCTGCTTCCTTATAAGGCTCCTTCCAGCTCTGAAATTTTGTAACTCTGGTTTCTACTCAAAGCTTCACTTTCCAACTCCCCACACTGGGCTGTTCTAAAACGTTTGTTTTGCCTCCTGATTTTACTTTCCATGCCTTTTTTGTTCTCCTCCACTTCCCATTACTATCCCATAGTCTTTTGGATTTAAGTTCTTCTAGAAAAGTTCCTCCTTTCTCAGCAATTATTTTTCAGCTTCCGTTGTCTCTGAAAAAAAATATTACAAATGGTCGATTTTATCTTGGAAAGAAGATCCAGAATGTGTTGGCTTCCTGTTTTGTTGGTGAAATGTCTAGAGCTTGGAGATTGGACTTGGGTCAGGATTCCCCACTAAACCTTCCATGAGATAGCTTCAGAGCTGCTGGGCGGGCCACTATTTCTCTCTCTCTGCTCTGTTTTATTAAACTCAATTAATTTTAAATATGCAGGATAGGCCAGATGTGGTGGCTCCAGCCTGTAATCCCAGCACTTCGGGAGGCCACGGCGGGTGGA
The DNA here is from genome assembly GCF_009764315.1 of Trachypithecus francoisi. Taxonomy (NCBI): domain Eukaryota; kingdom Metazoa; phylum Chordata; class Mammalia; order Primates; family Cercopithecidae; genus Trachypithecus; species Trachypithecus francoisi. The sequence goes on from NW_022681458.1 coordinate 116,939,673, forward strand.
TCACGAGCTCAGGATATTGAGAATAGCCTGACCAACAAGGCAAAAGTCCGTCTCTACTAAAAATACAAAATTTAGCGGGATGTGGTGGTGCGCAACTATAGTTCCAGCCACTGAGGAGGCTGAGGCAGGAGAATCGATGGAACCTGTAGGCGGAGGTTGCAGTGAGCTGAGATCCCGCAAGCGCTCTTCAGCCTGGGTGACAGAGCTTGACTCTATCTCTTTTTCTCTCTATCTCTATATATAAAAGAAAATATACATATATATATTCAGGATGAGGGCATATCTAATTCATCTGCTTTTATGGCCCAGCATGAACGTTTACATGGAAGCTGGAAATGAAACTTCCCGTTTTTCATCAGCTTGCAGTCCCAAGCTGATGGTGACCACAGCAGCCACCATGCCACGCCACCCGGGGACTGGGGGCCCCCGATCGCCGGGTGGTGAGACACCACTCCCGATCCGAGCCCAGAGCACCTGCCACGCCACGCCCCTCGGCGACTGGGGGACGCCACGTCACGCCTATTAGGCCGGGGAGCGAGGCGTGGCGTCTGCTAGGGGACCGGATGGGGGGCGTGGGTCCCACACCCACCGGCGATCGGGGGCCCCCAACCGTCGGGGGACGTGGCGTGACGGCTGCTGGGGGCCCGGGATCGCTGGGGGTGGGCCTCCCACCCCACGGCGATCTGGGGCACCCGTCCCCCGTGGGGCGTGGCGCAGCGGCTGCTGGAGCCCCGGATCGGGGGGCGTGGGTCCCCAACCCCTCGGCTACCAGGGGCTGCCCACCGCCGGGGGGCGGGGCGTGGAGGCGGCTGGGGGGCTCGGATCGCGGCGGGGTGGGTCTCCCAGCCCCTGGCGATGGTGGGCCGTCAGCCGCCGGGGGGCGTGGCGTGGCGGTGACTGGGGAATCCGGGTACCTGTACACTGCCTGTAGTATTAGGAGTAATAATATGGTTATTACACATCAATGATCCATTTTAATAATTATCAATGGTACTAATAATAGGATACCATTGTTAATTTTGGAGATTTTAATTACATGATTATGCACGCTTACTATTATTAATATTAATGTCATTGAACAATATTGTTAGTCCCTAATACTAATCATTATTTTCTTACCAGCATCACTTTGTATTGATTTAAGTAACATCCATGGCGGATATCATTATTTGATTATTAATGGTGATATTAATATCAATTACCATTCCAAATCGTTAACATTTTAATCCACTATCAATTTTTATCAATTACTCCCAATACGGCAGGGGGTGAACATCCACCCTGTGATATTCTTCCTCATATTCCAAGGCTGAGAGGTTGATGTTACTCCCAGTATCGCAGACACTGTTCACCCCCGTGTGATACTCTTCCTGATATCTGCAAGGGGAGAAGATGGTATTAATCCCCATATCACAGGAGGTGAACACCCACTCTGTGATATCTTTCCTAGTATGCAGGGGGAGAGGGGATAATATTATTCCAATATTGCAGAAGATGTACACGCTCCCCCCGTGATATTGTCCTTAATATTCCAAGGCACAGAAGACGATGTTACTCCCAATATCCCAGAAAGTGTACACCCCCCAGTGATGTTGTTCCCATGATCCAGGAGGGAAGAGGATGATATGACTTTCAACCCTTGCACCCTGCAATGCTCTCACCCTGCAACACCGACACCCAGCTCAACCTGACATAAGACCAGAGGTGCTGGCTGGGGGTGTTCATTGCTTCTCTTTTCTCTCTTGCCAGACTCAGTAGAGGAAGCTGAGACCGCTTCTGGCTTTGGGAGAGGCCAGGGAGCCTGTGCGTTTGGAGCCTGCTTGCATGAGAGAAGCATGTGTGGGAACACCAGGACCTGGCTTTGAACCCCATTCCCCCAACATGATGCCAAGTGTGGCAGATATGACGCTAGGCTTTGCGTGCTGGAGGCGGCAGCTCCTGGAGATCATCAGTCAGCTCTACCTGTCCCTGGGCACTGAGTGGTCAGGGCTGGCTTTGCAGTGGTGGGGCTGTGGAGGGAGGCAAGGGGGCTGGGGGAGGGCAGGGCAAGGAGGGGGGCACAGGGAAGCTGGCCCAGGGCTGCTGCTGGCTTTTGAGTCCCGGCTTGAGCCTCGCTTGTTGGGTCAAAAGTCATCTCAACCCCAGCAGAGGCAGTACGTGCACTCTGGGCTGTTCTTCCTACTATGGTGGCTTTTGTCATCTGACCTCTGCCTGCCCCGAATCTTCACTGCTAGCCTTCATCTGTCCCCTTAAATGTGACCACAGCAGCCACCTGTGGCTTCTCTCCCACAGAAGACAGAGCCAATTGTGTCATCTGCTTCCCTGGGGCAGGGTTTCAAGGTCTCACATCCTACATGTGGCCCACTCGGCTTCCCCCAAGCATCCTGACCTGGTGGGGGTAACCATGGCCCTGGCCACCCCACCCACAGGGCCTGGTGACATTGCTGCAGTCACAGCCCCTCGAGTGTCGGACTTATTGAGAGAGCAGGGAAGGAGCCGGATTCCATGGGTACCCGGGAGACTGGCTCCAGTCTTGGCCTCAGGTTCACAGAAGGAAAATGGGCCAGTGTGCTGGAGCCATGTTTCTCAAAGTGTAGTACCTAGATGAGCAGAGCAGCATCCATGTCACCTAGGAGATGGTGGCAAGTGGGAGTTCTAGGTCCTGCCCCAGGCCTGTGGAGCCGGAAGCTCTGGGGGTAGGGCCAGCAAGCTATACAGACAGGCCTCCGAGTGACTGTGATGCCTTCACACCTTGAGAACCATCGGCCTAGATAGCCTCTGAACACTAACGGCTCCTGGTGCTTCTGGAAAAGACACAGACCATGTCTGGGAGGCAGGGGAGATGGACTGGCATACTCCTCCTGCCACAGGGCAGCATGATACTCGATTTCCTCAGTAGGAATCATTCATCTCTTCCATGCCGTGTGTGTTCACCCTGGCCCTCCCAGCAGCCTGGGAAGGGCAGAACACTGCACACACAAGAGGGCCGTTCCCAGTCCCCACATTCCAGATTCATCTGTCACCAGACCCACGGGAGGAGGCAGACTGGCTCCAGGAGGATGAGAGCCCTTGTTCTGACACCTGTGTCTGATTCCAGGGCCTACAAATCCACTCTGGACTACACCAACCAAAGTCTGGGGATTCTCATTCACCTCCAGAATAAAGAGGAGGCGCATGCCTGGCTGCAAGCAGGGAAGATCTACTACATCCTGCGGCAGAGCGAGCTGGTGGACCCGTACATCCAGGTGAGTGGCAAGGGAGGCAGGAGGGCCTCTGTGCTGTTCACTCTCTGTCCATCCATCCATCCGTACATCCTTCCAACATCTATTTACCTGTTCATCCTTCCATCCATCCATCCATGCATCATTCATCCATTGTTTTATCATCCATCTATTCACCAGTCTATCCATCCATTCACCTGTCCATCCACCCATCCATTCATCCTTCCATCCATCCATTATCCATTAATCCATCCATCCATTCTTCCATCATCTTCACATACACCTGTGGGTCCTTCCATCATCCATCCATTCACCTGTTCGTCTTCCATCCATTCACCTGTTCGTCTTTCCACCCACCCATCCATCCCTCCGTCCATCATCCATCCATCCTTTTGTCTTTCATCCATTCACCTGTCCATCCTCCCATTCACCTGTTCGTCCATCCATCCATGCATCTTTCCATCATCTATCCAACTTTATCCTTCTATCCATCCATCATCCATCCATCCTTCATCTGTTCATCTCTTCATCCATTCACCTGTTTGTCCATCCATCCATCCTTCCAACCGTTCATTCTTCTATCCATCCAACCATCTTCCATCCATTCATTCATCATCCATCCTTTTATCTTCCATCCATTCACCATCCTTCCATCATCCATCCATTTAACTGTTCATTCTTCCTTCCATCCTTCCATCATCCATCCATCCAACTGTTCATTCTTCCATCCGTCCATCATCCATTCATCCTTCCATCATTCATCCACTCGCCTGCTCATCCTTCCATTCATCCATCATCCATCCATCCATTCACATGTTCATCTTTCCATTCATCATCCACCCATTCAGCCACTATCCATCCACCTGTTCGTCTGTCCATCCATTCATCCATCATCTATCCATTCACCTGTTCATCCTTCCATCCATCATCCATCCACCCATCTATTCATACATCCATCCAACATCCATCCATCCTTCTATCATCCATCCTTTCACCCATCCATCCACTCACCTATTCTTCCATCCATGCATCATTCATCCATCCCTCCGTTCATCTGTCCATTTGTTTATCCATACATTCATCTATCCACCATCTATCCATCCATATGTACACACATCATCTACCCTCCACCCATCCATACATCATCTACTCACCCATACATACATACACACATCATTCCAACCATGCACCCACCCATCCATCCATCCATCCATCCATCCACCCACCTATCCGTCCATCCATCCATTCAAGCATTCATCTATCCACACACCCATCCATCCATCCATGTGTCTATACATCTGCTCATCCATTCATCCATCCATCTACTCATTCCTAAGCCACTGCTGAACACCTGTTGTGTGCCTGTTCCCTCCCTCCAACTGGTTCCCACATCATCCCACAGTGGCCAGCATCTTCTTCCTGAGGGCAGAGGTGTGGCCCCTCACAGTGCCTAGCACCTGCTGGTATACAGCACATGCTCAAAGAATGGGACCACTCAGTTAACACACAGAAGAACTTGCTCCAAGAGACACGTGGTACATCTCCTTACAAAATGAACCTATCATAGCGGCTGTTTTCAGAGGCTTTCCCAGTGTGATCTGGAACAAATTGTGAAGCCCACGAGCCTGGTGAAGCTTTCATTATTGAGCACCTGCTGTATACCTCCTTGAGCTAAGGAGAAGGATCAAGAGCTCATGGCCAAGAGGGGACCAGGCCCACCCACAAATACTGTTGATGTGTGGCCCTGAGCTGTGGCAGGGATGTGGCAACGCAGAAAGGAACCAGAGGATGGGTTCCCAGCAATCTGGGGGCCACGGAGACTGTTTGAGTGCGGCGGGGTGGGGTGGGCTAGGGCTAGCCCTGGTGGTAGGATTCACAGGTGTCGGGCTCCTGGGCTGCAGCTGCTCAATCACCTCCTGGCACTCGGGTGCATCAGTTCATTGTCCTCATGCCAGTGGTGGGGCAGCCCTAATGCACAGGCCTGAAAAATGCTCAGGTGTACCTGCAGTGTGTGAGAGGAAGGAGGCTGACGAATGTGGGTGTGGCCACCTCACCAGGTGTGGGTCTTGAGGGAACTTCTGCCTCCTTTCAGGTGGCACAGAATGTGGTCCTGTACACAGGCGACTTCAACCTGGGGTGGAGCTGTTTGAGGCAGCCGGAGACATCTTCTTCAATGGGGCCTGGGAGCGGGAGAAAGCCGTGTCCTTCTACCAGGTGAGCTGGCCTGTGGGCTGATGTGGGTGGGCCTCAGGGGGGGCACCTGGAGGGCTGAGGCACAGGTGTGGCAGGGCAGAGGCCTCCCACCTGGAGGCAGGGCCACCCATGCACATGCTTAGTTTCCCAGTGGTCTCACCGGGAATGATATTGACCGTGCCCCTGCCTGGGACAAACGCTCAGGTCTGGACATGACAGTGGCTCTACCCTTTGCATCTGATGATCTCAAGCAACCATGAGTGGAAAGTCTTGTCCCCATCTTCCAGATGAGGACACTGAGGCTCAGAGAGGCACAGGGACATGTCAAAGGACACACAGCATGTCAGTGGGAGACCCAGGGCCAGGGCCCAGATCTGCATGCACCCCGAAACGGGGACGGCTTCTCCCTTCCTCTGAGTCACGGTGTGGCTCAGCTCTGGGCACAGAGAAATGTGGTGTTTTTAGAGCAGAGAGGAGTGCTGGCTCCCCCCAGACCGACCCCCGGTGCCCTGGTGGGAGAGGCTGGTCTGAGGCTGCCAGGTGTAGCTGGATGGGCCTCAGATGACTCTTCAGCCCCCAACTTGGGTGTCTGAACCGTGCGTTATCCCAGAGCACAGAGCTCTGTGGAGGTGCAGGGGTAACTGGGGCGTGGGAAGCTCCAAGCACATGTTTGAGCTCTGAGGACTGTGCTGGGCAAGGTGGGTGCTGCGGGAAGCCTGACCCCACCTGCCTGTGTGGTAGGACCGGGTCCTGCCCCTGGCAGTGACTACGGGCAACGGCAAGGTGAGCCGCAGCTGTGCAACAAGCCGGTGGCACTGCTGGCCATGCTGGAGGAGCCCCAGGAGGGCTTGGAATTTGCCCACATGGCCCTAGCACTCAGCATCACTCTGGTTAAGTCCCCTGAGCGCCCGCCCTGCCAGGATCCACACTTTGCCAGAGCCGAGCCTCCATGTCTGCAGGGCAGGAGCTGAAACAGCTGCTGGATTTTCCCGGTCTCCTGTCCAGGCAGGCAGATCTGCCCAGCTGGCTTCCCTGTCTGGCCGTGGGGCACAGACCGAGGTCTCTCACGGAGTGCAGAGCTCCCTGCCTGGCTGAGCTCTGCTTCCTCTGTCTCTTCCCGCTGCTGATCACAAGGGCCGCCCAGTGTGCCCTCTGCCTTCCAGACATGCCAGGCATCTCGGTCCCTGTATGTGCCAGGCCGAGTGGCACATTCCCTTTGTCTTGTGCCCTTTCCACCCTCATCAACCACACAACTCTCTGGCTGATGAAATCCCAGTTCCACTTCCAGTAGCCTGCCCCTTAAGGCTGGGCATCCCCTGGTGCTGTGCCAGGTCGTCTGTCCTCCTCCAGAGACAGGGAACCCTGGGCAGGCCGCATGCCCCAGCGCCTTGTGCCCTGGGGACCAGTACAGAGTAGGTGTGCAGCTGTGTGGGAATGCATTGAATGCAGGCTCCACGGCACTCGCCCTGCAAAGGGGAGGACATCGGAAACAGCCTGGCTGGGTTTGCGCAACTGTGGGGGGACCTGGACCTCAGGTACGCAGTGACTCCCCAAGGTAAGAGGCTCTGATCGTGACACACCCAGGAGGAGTCGGATGTCACGTCTGTGGGTTGCATGGAGCCGGGGTGCCCGGGAGCACCTGGACTGCATGGCTTTTGGGCTCCCCTGGTTAAAACCAGTGAGCAAAGGCAGGTGGCTATGTGTAGGAACAGAGCTGGGCCATCCAAGCCCGACTTTCCCAAAGCCTCACAGTAGACAGGGGCAGGCCTTATTTGTTCTGCTTTACAGATGGGAAAGTGAGTCTGGGAACCCGGAAGGGACTGGCCAGAGCTGCACAGGTGACCGCAGGTGCCTGGAGGCAAGCCAGGTGCTGCCCGGGGTCTGCATACCTGCTCCTGAGGTGCCTGTGCCTGACTGGCCCAGGGAGCCACGTCCTCACACCTGCCCCTTTGGCCTCCACCCCAGGGGACCGGCTGAAGGAGCGCGTGGCCTACTACCGGCTGGCCGCCCTGCACCACCGGCTGGGCCATGGCAAGCTGGCAGAGCACTTCTACCTCAAGGCCCTGTAGCTCTGCAACTCGCCGCTGGAATTCGACGAGGAGACCCTCTACTCCGTGAAGGTGTAGCTGGTGCTCGGTGACATCATCTTCTACGACCTGAAGGTGGGTGGGGAGGGGCAGGGCTCTGGATGTTCCCGGCCCCCTTGGAGTGGGATCTCCACAGACCCCAGGGGTCTGGGTTCCAGCCTTCCTTAGGAATGGCCCAGTGGCTTCCCTGGAGCTCTGCACCCAGCTAGAGGAGCCGGCAAGGTTCGCAGATACAACCCAGCTCCCAAGCTGGCCAGGCCCCACCCTCAAGAACTCAGTCTCAACCAGGGAGGCTGACACATGAGCGGGCAATGGTGGCCTCTGGGTAAAGAAGGGGGATTGTAGTCAGGGGGACCCTCCTGGAGGAGGTGACACCAAACTGAGTCTTGACAGTCAAGTGTCAAGTTACATTTAACAAAAAAAAAAAGGGTCGGGAGAAGGACATTTTGGAGGACGGCATCATCCTCACATTGAATCCACGTTGCAAGATCCAACCCAAATCCCGGTGCCTCCTCTAGGAAGCCTGCCCAGGGTGCCAGCCTGCACTGAGCAACTCCTTCCTGGAGTCCCGAGACACCTGGAATCTTCACATCACCCAGGAAGGGTGGGGTGGGACCGGTGTCTTACCATCGGATTCACAGACAAGGGAACCCCAGCTCACGGTAGGTGCAGTGGGGCGGGGCCCCAGCCAGCCAGGCTGAGACCTTGCTGGGTTAGGTCTGTCTCGAGGGGAGGTGCTCTGCTCCCTCTGCCTCCAGCCCTGCAGGGGTGGAGAACTGGGACTGGCAGACTCAGACCTGGGGTGTCTCCACCTTCTGCCCAGCAGGCACCCGCCCCTCCTCCGCATCGCACTGGCACCGTGTCAGTGCTCCTTATGGGCTGAGGAGCCAGGGCGCTCCAGTCCAGGGACGGAGATCTTGGGGGCCTTAGAGCAACATGAGGAGCTGGGGCAGCCCTAAGACCCCGCCCCATATCCCTCACCACAGGCCTGGGACTGCCCGGGAGGCCTCCGCCCAGTGCTGGCGACACCTGGTGGTCAGAAGCGGTCCCTGTGGCCTCCCAAGTCCCAGCCAGACAGGGAGGTGCCAGGTGTCAGGCCCAGAGGGACGCTGCTCACCGCTCAGGGGCTCGCCTGGGACCAAGGGACGGGCCTCCCAGAAGTGGCCCTTTATCTCTCTTGCTTAAGCCTGCCGCCCACTCTGCATGCCCAGGGGGAAGGAAACAGCCAAGTAGTACCTGAGAGGCCAAAGTCCATGGTTGGGGTCGAGGGGCAGAGGCCTCCTTCACCTCCTTCTCGTGCACAGCCCTCTGGGCCTCATCGTGACGGTGCTGTCAGCCCAGGCCAGCTTCCCACAGGGAGGCCCCCTCGGAATTCCCCAAGGGCGGCTGTCTTTCCAAGGCCACACCCTCCTCCTCGTATAGGGGGCTCTGGACCCAGGGCCCAGAGGAGTGGGAGAGAAAGCTTGGCTGGATGGGGCCTGGAAGGCTGGCGGAGAGGCAGGGGTAAATGGGCATCCTTGCCGATTGCCTCTAAAATGGGGTCCCCTTTAGTCTCCACGTGAGAGTCAGCCCTGGAATAGGGTGGATTAGGTGTGTCCTGGCTCAGCCTGCCACTCACTAGCTGCTGCACACACTACAGGCACATGGAAATGCACACGCAAATGCACACAGACACAGGCACATGCACATACAGGCACACACACACAGGCACAGGTGCACACACAACTACATACACAGGTACACATGCACAGGCACACAAACACGCACAGGCACACGCAGAGACATGCGCTTTGGCTGGCTGCTTCCTGTTTAGTTGGGATGCCCCCACCCCTTCAGGAAGCCCTTGCCTCCCACCCCTGGCTGAGTCAGAGGCCTCCTGGGCCCCCCACAGGCTCCTGGGCTTCCCTCTGCCACAGCCCAGGCCACCTTTGTGGTCAGTGTTCAGTCCCAGGTCCCTCAGACTGGGAGCAAGGATATTAGGCTCAGCCATGCACCCAGCACAGAGTCCAGTGTTCGGCTGGGCTGGGGGGCATTGGATGAGCAGCGGCGGTGACTCGGGGCCTTCTCACGCCCCTGCTCCGTGTGTGGGGCGGGGCAGTGTGGGAATGGACTGCTGCATCTTGGACTTTGTCCTTGGCCCTGGGAGCCGTCTTGAAGAGGGACAGGCCAGGCCAGGGTCTTAGAGAGGTCCCTTGGGTGTACCCCATGTGGAGGAGGCCCCTGGGGAGAAGCCGGCGGGGAGATGGGAGGGTCAAGATGGAGGTCTGGGAGGCAGCATCCCAATCCAGGGATGATGAGTTTGAGCCAAACATGCATTGAAAATGGGAGTGGATGTCTGGGGACTCACACTCCGTCAATATTTCAGGGAACATTGCCAGGAAGGACACCTGTGAGATGGTTTTGTACCTGGCCTGGCCCGTGGAGGGCCTGGAAATGGTCAGCATGGACAGGGGCCAGAGGGGAGCCTGGGTCACTCAACGCTGTGCCCCTGCTGTGGCTTGGAGCCACGGATCCCGCATGGAACTCTCAGAGCAGGCAGGATCTGCTGTGACCTCAGCTCATGGGGAAAGCAGCCACTGCCTGCAGAGAGGGTGGGACTGGAGCATAGGGATAGTCAGGAAGGCTTCCAGAGGTTTCAGGGTTGTCCCCACCTCCTGCAGCTGAGACCACAGCAGTGTCACAGGCTTCGGGGCTCATGGGATGAGCCAGCATTGGCTGGACATGTGGAATGATCTGGACATGGGAGCAGCCTCTGGGAAGACAGGCTCTGAGTACCCCTTTTGCTGAGCATGGCCTGTCCCCTTCAGGAATGGTTTGATACAGCCGGGTACTATCAGCTGGTACTGGTAGCCACCGTGGACCTGGGCAACAAGAAGGGCACAGATGAAGACCTGCACGCGGCTGGCCACCATCTCCCCCAACTTCCTCCTGGACTGTGAGAAGTCGCTCTTCTTCTATCAGAAGGCCAGGACCTTCACCACAGTGCTCAATGTCTGCAAGGTCAACCTGTCTCCTCTGCCACTCTGCGGGTGGGCCCCCTGTTTGGCCCCAGCCACCCTCGCTGAGGACAGCATCCGACGGAGTGGGTTTTGTGCAAGGAGGATGGTCTCCTGCCTCTCCTGGTGTCTCCCGTGGCTCATTTTCTGGGAAATGGAGGCATGAAAGCAGGGTTCAAATAGGAATAAATGTTTTTTTGCCATAACCTACTGAAGTCCCCAGGGCATCCTTCCCTGTGTGCTTCCTGGGCGGTGTCTAGGGGCCAGCTCCTTCCCTGGTGGCAGCCCTCTGATCTTGGGGATGAGAAGGACCCTGAGTCCAACAGACCTGGGCCAGGTCACCATGAGCCTCGGTTTCCTTGGCGGCCAGAGGGGAGAGATGGTGGTAGAACTCCCTGGGCAGCTCCCTGCTCTCTCTGCTCAGAGCTTTTGCTGTAGGTCTCGAGCTGCCCTTGCCTTTATCCTTCAGGCCACTGTGCCCGCATGTGGGGGCTGCTAGTGCCCCTGTTCGCCATTGAAGAAACAGAGGCACAGAGAGGTTAGGTGTCTCGCCCACCGTCACACAGCAGGTAGGGGTGGAGACACAGAGCCTAGTACACTGACCACCACACCACCCTGCCAGCTTGCTGCCAGGAAGGTGTCCCCCATTAGGACCCAAGGTCAGCTCTTGGATCTCTCTTGTGGTGTCAGGAGAGCCACAGGCTAGTGAGGGTGGCCCCGGGGATCCCTCACTCAGTGTCCTCTGCTCCCAGACTTGGTTGGGCCGAGCCTGGCCAGTCCCACCTCTGGCCACCGGTCAGCCCTGCGGGAAGTGAGATGCAGGGATCTCCGCCTGTGTAGACGCTGCTACCCAGTATTGAAAGCCTTATCTGGGCTGCCCCCTATGCCGTCCCCACAGGCCCCCTCCCCTTCCGGCCCCCGGCCCTCATCCCAGTCCCTGGAATCCCACCTTTTCCTTCTTGGAATCTCTTGGCCCCAGGGAACACAGCTCACACGGTCTTTTTGCCAGTTTATGGCAAGGAAACCGAGGTTCAGAGACTGTGGAAGTCCCACGTGATTCTCACATACACTGCACTCTCCCAGGACCCTCTTTTAAACACTTTAAATGAGGTGACTTTCACATCGCATGCAATTAACTATTTCAACGCGAATAATGTGGTGGCATTTGTGCACTCACAGTCCTGTGCAACCACTGACGCCATGTAGTTTCAAAACGTGTTCATCTCCCCAGAAGAAACCTGCCATCCTCACTAAGCTGTTACCCCTCCTTGGTATCCCCCAAGCCCCTCGTTTAATGGAAGGGGAAACTGAGGCCCGGAGAGAGACTTGCCAGTGGGGGGAGCTCTGATTATAAGGAATCAGGCACCCATCTGCTGCTTCAGTCCTGGGTTGGTTTTCCACTCAGCAGAGGTAACAGAGCCAGGAGGTTCTGGGACCCCATGCTTGCAGCCAGAGCTCTGCCCCGAGCTTCCCCACCAGGGGGCAGCAGAGAGCTTTCCAGAACCGGCCACAGGGCTGGCGGGAAGCAGCGGGCAAGAGCTGCTGACAAACCTCACGTGGACCCCAGATCGCTGTCTCCGTGGGTTGGGCTTGGGAATTGGAGAGGAGGCCGCATCATTGGAAACATGAAGACAGCACGGCCTGGCTGGAGGAGCGGGAAGCGCCATCACGTTTACTAAGGACACAGATCTCCTGCCCACTGGGACGGGCATGCAGCCACTGTTCTCGGGGTGGGGTCCGCAGGTCTGGGTTGCTCTCTGCCCCCGACCTGCCTCAGAGTCCAGGGCCTTTGGAACTCTGCCTCCCCATCGCCACCCACCCTGGCTGGCGCCATGACAGAACTGGATCCTGGGATCCTGTTCCTCTTGGGCAGCAGAGACTGGGGGACCAGAGGAGATGATGGGTCTTCAAGCCCCACATTCAAATCCCAGCCCACCACGCACAGTCTGGGTGTTCGGGGTGAGGGAGTTGATGTCTCTGAGCCCCAGTTTTGTCACCACTAAAATGAGGCCGACGTACTGGGGCAGAGTGCCAGCCCCAGGGCTAACAGAGGCCTGTTCCCTACTGACCATACCTCTTACTCCTAGGAACAGCTCCAACAACCACACACTAGGGGACACTCAACCCAGGCCAACTTGTCAGAGGCACGTGAGCCAGAGCGACGCCATCTTGAATGGGGGCTGGGTAAAGGGAGGCTGAGACCTGCTGGGCCGCCTTCCCAGGAGGCTAGGCATTCTTAGTCACAGGATGAGATAGGAGGTCGGCACAAGATACAGCTCATAAAGACCTTGCTGATAAAGCAGGTTGCAGTAAAGTCGGCCAAAGCTCACCAAACCCAAGATGGCCACGAGAGTGACCTGTGATTGTCCTCACGACTCATTATGTGCTAATTCTAATGCATTAGCTGCCAAAAGACACTCCCACCAGCGCCACGACAGTTTACAGATGCCATGGCAACATCTGGAGGTTCCCTACATGGTCTCAGAAGGGAGGGCAGAAACTCTCAGTTCTGGGAATTGCCCACCCCTTTCCTGGAACACTCATGAATAGTCCAACCCTTGTTTACTGTATGATCAAGAAATAACCATGAAAATGGGCAACCAGCAGCCTTTGGAGCCACTCTGCCTATGGAGCAGCCATTCTTCTTTTTTTCTTTTTTTTTTTTTTGAGATGGAGTCTCGCTCTGTTGGCAGAACTGGAATGCAGTGGCATGATCTTGGCTCACTACAACCTCTACCTCCTGGGTTCAAGCGATTCTCCTGCCTCAGCCTTCCTAGTAGCTGGGATTACAGGCACCTGCCACCACGCCAGGTTAATTTTTTGTATTTTAGTGGCAACAGGGCTTTGCCATGTTGGAACAGGCTGGTCTCAAACTTCTCACCTCAGGTGATCCACCTGCCTCGGCATCCCACAGTTATAGGATTACAGGAGTGAGCCACTGCGCCCGGCCAGAGTAGCCATTCTTTTATTCTTTTTCTTTCCTAATAACCTTGCTTTCACTTGATGGACTCGCCCCAAATTCTTTCTTCTGTGAGATCCAAGAAACCTCTCTTGCGGTCTGGATCGGAACCGCTTTTCAGTAACAAACTTGCTTAACCTTCAGACCCTTCGTCTCTTCATCTGTAACCAAAGACAAAGCCTCCCCCGAGGTTCCAAAAGTGTGCAGAGAACGCATGGGAAACGAGGGGCACAGCGTTGGTGTGCAGAACCATTATCACAGACTGGGTGTCAAGCCACTGTCATACTGGAAGTAATATCATGCTCTCCCCCACAAATTATGAGGAACAGTATCACAGGGGGGTGTGTACCTTCTCCAGTAGTGGGAGTAGTATCATCATCTCTTCCTTTAGATGACAGGAACGATGTCACAGGTTGGGTGTACATCCCGTGTGTTTTTGGAAGCAATGTTATTCTCTCAACTTGTAGGTTTTACGATTCATATCACGGGCGGGGTGTACACCCCTTGTTATATTGGATGGAGTCTCATCCTATTTCAACCTGTATCTTTAGAACAATATCCCATGGGGGTTGTATATCTCTTCAATATTGGTAGTAATACCATCCGCTCCTTTCCTGGATATGAGAAACAGTATCAGAGGAGGGGTGTACACCCCTTGCAATGTTGATAGTAATATCATCTCTCGCCTGTGGTTATTAAGGACAAAATCCCAGGGTGGCTGTACGGTTCCTATTTTATTGGGAGTAATATCATCCATTCACCCCCTGGGTATCAGGAACCATATCGCAGAAGAGTTGTCCAACCCTTTCGATATTGTCAGCCATGTCATCTTCTTCCCGCCTGGATATTAGGAACGATACCCCGGGGTTGGGGGCGGTGTGCACCCACTGCGATCTCGAAAGTAAACTCAGCCTCTTTCCCGCTGGATATTAGGAACTACATCACAGGTGGCTGTACACTTCTTGCCATATTGGCAGTCTTATCATCCTCTCCTATCTTGGATATCATGAAAAATATTACAAACGAGGTGTACACCCGCTGAGATATTGAGAGTAATATTACGCTCTCCTCTTCGGGATATTACGAACAATATCACAGGAGGTGTGTACAACCCCTGCGATATTGGGAGAAATATCATTCTCTCCCCTTGAATACAAGAAACAGTATCACAAGAGGATGTACCCCCCCGTGATACTGGGAGTCATATCATGTTATTCGGAACAATAGCACAGTGGGTGTGTAAAACCCCTGCCATATTACCACTAGTATTATCTTCTCCATCCCAGGATATAAGGAACAATATCACAAGGGGATGTACACCCCTGTGATATGGGGGATAATATGTGCCTCTCCCCGGCTGGCTTTTAGTAATATCTTCCTCTCCCCGGCTGGATGTGAGGGAAAATATCACAGTGGAGGTCCACACCCCTTGCGATATTGGGAGTAACATCCTCTCGCACTCTGGATAGAAGAAACAAGAAGACCGAAAGGATGAACACACACTGCGGTAATTTCATTAATGTCATCCTCTACCCCCTGGTTATTAGGAAAAACAGCATAGAGGAGTGGACACTTTCTGCCATATTGGGAGTAATATCATCTTCTCCTCGCCGGATATCAGGAATAAGCCTATTAATTATTAATATTAATAAATATGATAAAAATTAATACTAATCAATGACATTAATAATGACAATAAAGACACTAAATATTAATACTAATTAAAAATGTTAATGATTAGTATTAATAATTAATATTAACACTATTAATAAAATAATATCATCAATTAATGTTACTTAAATCAACACTAAGTGATGCTGACAATAAAACAATTAATATTAAGAATTAATCATAATAAATGTCAATTATTAACAATGAATTTTTGGCATCCATCATCTATTTAAAATAATTATCAATATTAATGGTAAAATATTAATTGATAGTATTAATAATTACAATCGATTCTTGATGTTTAATAATTAATAATATCATTGTTCCCTGAGCAATACATTGGAGGTGTACACCGGTCTGTGAAAGAGTTCATTATTTCCAGAGGGGAAGACGATACTACTCACAATATCCAAAACAGGCCGTGAGTCCACCATGACTCCCAATAACCAAGGGGGGGAAGGGGTGGCTATGGGTCCCCACCTCGTGGGGGGTGGCTCACCCCCATGTGAGGTGGCTCCCAATAGCCAAGGGGGGGAGAGGGGATGGCTATCGGTCCCCACCTCGCGGGGGCTGGCTCACCCCCCTGCGAGGTGGCTCCCAATAGCCAAGGGGGGGAGAGGGGGTGGCTATTGGTCCCCACCTCGCGGGGGATGGCTCACCTACCTTGTCACAGCCCCTGCTTTTGACAAGGGCATTCCAAAGCTAATCTGAAAAACTAGTCCAGGCCATGATCGGTGGGGGTCGGAATTGCCTCATCACCCCACCTCCCTTCTGGAATTAGAACTTAGACTCTTAGTCTGATGGGAAACATTTACAATCTATTCTCTCCGAAGCTACCTGGGGGATTCCCTCCACATGACAAAGCCTTGCTCTCCACAACCCCTTATCTGACAACTCTCTCGACCATCTGTCAATCAGGAAATTTTTGAATCTATCTATGACCTGGACACCCCTGCTTCCAGTTGTCCCACCTTTCCAGACCAAACCAATGTACATCTTACATTTATTTGATCGATTGTCTCATGCCTCCCTAAAAACTATAAAACCAGGCTGGCCTCTGACCACCTTGGGAATACGTCCTTAGGATCTCCTGAGGGCTGTATCAAGGGCCATGGTAACTCATCTGGCTCAGAATAAATCTCCAAATGCTTCACAGAGTTTGACTCTTTGCTGACATGGTACCTTTCATGGGTATTCATCTGGGGGACTCACCATCAACCGGAGGCAGCAGTTGCCCACTGTGCAAAAGTCTCTGCAGGACTGCGCCTCGGGCACGGGGACTCCAACCCCTGAAGCAGCAGCTCTCCCACGTCCCACGGCCTGATAGACCTGCACCTCCCGGGCTTCTCATTTCAGAGTCTCAGCAACACATCTACCAAATGTCATCAACATCACAGAAGATTCCTCGAGGCTTTTGGCTGTTGTTTCTGGTGGACATTTTAGTGAATGAATCACTATTTCAAGGAGGATAAAGGCTCACTATTCAAAGGCATGTTTTTGTCAAGTTTTGTCATTTCAGCTTCATGCATTTAAATCATGAAGTGAGGCTTGTACCTGATACATTACAGAATCTCTACAAAATAGAGAAAATTCCAATTCTGCACATTCACTCTTTCTTTTCCATATGCATATGGATGGTGGTAATTTAAGTTGCCATTCCAACAGGATTTCTAAATTAAACTGTCTTCTACTTTAAACACTACGTGTTAAACATTACACATTCCATTGTTAAACATTTAGAGCAGGGTCTGTATGGCCCGTTTTAAAGATTTCTTCCTCACTAAAAATAAGCGTTTAAACAATAAATGGTCTACTCTAAAATATTCTAGAGACAGAGATACATTTGGAGAGTGGACACACTTAACACAGAAATCCGGAACATCAAACAGGCACAACCAGCAGTGAGGGTGGTAGGGGCGCCATGTGAGTGCCCCTCAAAACACACACAAGCCTGGCTGCTTAAAAGGAATGAATATAGCTCAACACTCCTATGTGAACACTGACGTGTCTACTGCCTTACAGAATCCTCCTAGCTGAGCTGCAGGAACCTTCCTTGGGGCCTTTTCTCACCTACACTGCCTACAGGTGCCCACTGGGCTCCCTGGACACTCTCGTGTCTTTGTTTAGAATATCACAGTACTTGGAGGCCTGTTTAATCCTAAGTCAGAGCCTTATCATAACTCAGACACCATCCCTCAGGGCTTGTGGGCCAACTTCGGCTAATGCAGGCTGCTCCACAGTGCCCTGCAGGTGGGCTTGGTGCATCCACACGATTTTAAGATTTGGGGCTACCGCTTTCTGCAGTCACAGATGCGGACTTACATATTCATCATGACTGAAGGCAGCACGTATTTTTATGTTCCTTCTGTAATGGTAATAATCATGGCAACATTTCCCCGATCCTTAAAAAAGCCTCCTAACAGCAGTTGCATTCCACCCCCTTCCCTAATAGAATTTACCAAACTAGGTGAAATCAGTCTTCATGAGAAAGTGACAAATCAGTGTTCACACAATGGCATAGTAGCTGGTCATAGAGTGTACGTCAACATTCCAAACTAAGCACCCATCACAATTATTCCCAACTCGCAAAAAAGCTAGAAAAATTAGAAGGCTTAAAACATAATTATAAATGAAAATAACAAGAAATCAAAGTTTCTGAGGAGCATTTGTTAGCCAAGCAAGGAAAGCCATTAACCAGTGCTGATTACATTGCATTTGATTACAGCAGCCAAAGACGTGACCAGAGGAAGAGACTTTTAAAGATTAGCCTTTCAGTAAGAATGGTTGCTTAACAAGTTCAGACTACTGGGCTACACCAATCGTCAATTAAAAAGCAAGGCAAACGAGTGGGAGTCATTTTCCTTAATCCTTAATGTGTCAAAAATTATCACATTGGTCAAGCTGGTCTCCAACTCCTGACCTCAGGTGATCCGCCTGCCCTGGCCTCCCAAAGCGCTGGGATTACAGGCATGAGCAACCATGCCTGGCTGAGAAGTGTTTGACAGAGGCTGAGGGGAGGCTCCTGTCCCTTCCTGGGACATCCACGTCCCACCCAGCTTCCCACACCGACTATGACACTCGAAGCATCACAGCAAGGGCAGCTGCGTCCCCGCAGTTCTCTGCACTAACTCCACAGCTGCGTGAGCAGCCACAGCCCTGGAGCTGCCACTCAGCCTTATCACGCTGGCACAAGCACAGCAGAAACTACCACGCCCCGAAGAGGGAGGAGTGGGGACCCAGGGGAGTGAACCAGGAAGAAGGAATGCGGCCCAGGGGAGTAGGGAGGAGTGGGGGTCCTGCGGAGTGAACTATGAGGGAGGTGTGGGGGCCCAGGGGAGTGAACAAGGAGGGAGGCGTGGGGGCCCAGGGCAGTGAACCAGGAGGGTGGAGTGGGGACACAGGGAGTAAACCAGGAAGGAGGAGGGTGGAGTTTGGCCCAGGGAGTGAACCAGGAGGGAGGAGTGTGGTCCAGGGGAGTGAACCAGGAGGGAGGAGTGTGGTCCACGGAGTGAACCAGGAGGAGAGTGTGGTTCAGAGAGTGAACTAGGAGGGAGGAGCGTGGTCCAGGGAGTTAACCAGGAGGGAGGTGTGTGGTCCAGGGGAGTAGGGAGGAGTACAGTCCAGGGGAGTGAACAAGGAGTCTCTGGGGGTAGCAAGTTCACACATCACAAATACCTCCCAATCCATCCGCATGCAGGGAGAGGATGGAAACCACGCAGGACCTGCCGCGCTTTCTCCTCACAGATGAAGAGTGAGGATACCGACTCATGCATGAAATCAGAGTTAAAGTTCTACCACGGTGGGGAGACGCTTCACAGACCCAAATGGGTGCAAAAAGAAACCAATCATACAAGATCAGTGGATGGAAAGGGATCAGAAATTTAAGCCTGTAACAGGCTTTCAGAAAAAACTTCACTTGATCTGCAAGATGACTGCAGCTCTGCTTGATCATTTCTGCAAATGTCTAACTCGCGTTGAGCCATCTCAGAGCCGTTCAAGAGGAGTCACAAAATCAAAACGCCAAGGCATGCTCCGTATTGTAGATGGCCTGCAACAGTATGGAAATGAGCAGCGGTGCCAGAGCTTTCAAGTTTGTTTGAAGTCAATTCCAGTATGAGGGCAGCATCTTCCTGGCTGAAGCAATGGGGTGGGCTCCTGCTCACGGCATGGGAGACCAGCTTTCAGCGAAGGTGCTGAAATCTAAGCAACATTATAAGAAAAATTACTGAATTCTGCTCGAGGCTCCAAGGGTGTTTTCCTCTCTGAAAGGAACCCCCTTCCGGGACTTGGGATTGAGTGACAGCCTTCAATTATGGTTATCCTGGTGGTAACAGGGAACTCCTCAGCCTGCTGCGAGCAGGGGCCCTCGACAGCCTCACGGCTCCACACGCCAGTGTTCTAAGGATCACACGTGTGCAGATAGCAAAGCTTGCTGCATAGACGACAGGTGCTAACAAGGCCCAAACGTCTCACTCATACTTGCTAACCACATCTCTTCTCTCAGCCTCCACAGCGTTTCACACTCTGCCTTTATATGGAGAAGAACCGTGCATCCTGAGTGCCACAAAGATTCAACTCCTTCCGGGCAGAGGGGTGCATCTTTCCGTCATGGGGTCCTCACTCCAGCCGGCACAGGATTTGCAGAGTGGGTGAGTCTAATGTTGATGACACTTTCTCAATATTCCCTTCACACCCCTCCAAAAACAAGAGTAGTGCCAGCTTCTTACCGAGGTTGTCATGAGGAAAATATTTTTTCTCTTATTTGTCACTTTTTAAAGTAATACTTGTGAAGAATGTGACTCTGCATGTACACTGTAAGCACCACACCGTGAACATTCTGCTCTCCCATGACTGTATTCACAGGTCCCAAGGACAAAACTTCTCCATAGTAGCCAAATATATATATATATATTTTCACATGACTTCCACTCATCTGAAAGTCACAGATGTGGCTTTTCCTTCATAAAAACATCCAAATGATCCACAAGCCAGGTTTCATAAACACGTTGGTCCAAGTGCGAAAATGACCCCTCAGTCTCCCTCCCCTCAAAGACCAGGGCAGCCAGGAAACTGCGCTCTCCACTAAATGACAGCCGGCAGGATTCCCTAAATAAGCAGCCGGAAGATTCCCATCTTGCAGAGCGCGCCTTTCAAGACTCAAGATGTCCCCCGCTCCCTGAATGTCCTACAAAGAACAGACTACCCAAATGAGGACTGAGGCTGTAAAGAAACATGTTTTCGGCCGGGTGCGCCGGCCCACGCTTGTAATTTCAGCACTTTTGGAGGACAAGGCAGGCGGATCACAAGGTCAGGCGATCGAGACCATCCTGAATAACACAGTGAAACACCCGTCTCTACCAAAAATACAAAAAATTAGCCAGGCGTGGTAGCGGGCACCTGTAGTCCCAGCTACTCGGGAGGCTGAGACAGGAGAATGGCGTGTAGATGGGAGGCAGAGTTTGCAGTGAACCGAAATCGTGCCAGTGCACTCCACTCTGGGCGACAGAGCAAGAGTCTGTCTCAAAAAATTAAAATAAATAAAATTTAAAATGTTTTCAGCAAATAGCATCAGCGACCCACAAATGAGAGGAACCGTTTTGATTCTAGGAGGGAAACACTACAAAGCACATACATTTTACCCCCGTAAGTGAATTCTTTGGGCCGTCCTGTGTCCGCTATCAAATGCAGCACATCACCTCAAAAGGCAAAGTTCTATAAGTCACATCCAAGGAGGGGAAAAATCATTCTAAGTTTTAGTAATCCAGTAAGAACCCGATCCAGAGAAGCCTACTTGTTCCATACTCTAAGCAGCAATATATTGCTACAATGTAACGAAAACAAAGGGATGATTAAGAAAACTTCAATGCTAATAAAAGACAAAAATGTCACTGGATTTATTCTACTCTAGACAGAGCAGCCGGGCAGTTCACCCATACGTTATGATCGTTGCTGTTTTTCAGGCAGGGTCCAAACTCTGTCAACAAGGCTTGACAGCAAGGGCGTGATATCCACTCACTGCAACGTCCGCCTCCCAGGCTCAAGCGATTCTCTTCAGCCTTTGGAGGAGCCGGGACTACAGGTGTGCAGTCATCATGCCCAGCTAATTTGTGTGTTTTCAGTAGAGATGGGATTTCACCAGGTTGCCCAGGCTGGTTCCCTGGGTTTCAATCTCCCAGGCTCAAGCAATCCGCCCGCCTCGGCCTCCCAAAGCGCTGGGATTACTAAGCGTGAGCCATCACGCCAGGCCCTTTTTTTTCTTTTCTTTTTAAGTGATTCATGTGCTTCAGAGTCTTGTAGGCATTAAAAAAAAAAAAAAAGAATAAGCAAATTCTGTCAGGGAAAGAAAGCATTAACACGTTTTACACTTCTCAAAACTCAAAACTGAAATGCTAAGAATAAATGTATTTTCTTCACAGAAGCAGCATTCTTAAAGTTCTGTAAAAGTGGTACCATGGACAGCACCACATCACAAACGAGTGTGGCAGGACTGCTCAGATTCGGAACACATTCTGAACAGTCCTCCTGCCACTTTCCTCAACGGGAACACTTTATTCTGTCTTTTATTGAAATTAAGTACCTTGAAAGGGAGTTGAAGAAAACCGCATAGCAGATTTTAAAACTTCAATGCTTTTCTCAATTTTCGCCACATTCTAATGCATTTGACTGACTACACGGCCAATAAGTCTAAAGCTTTTTGCATCGATCAAGACAATGCTCCTTGTAGCAATAGACTTTTTCTTTTCTATACAAAGATCTATAACTTAAGCTAGTAAACTGGGCATTTCACAAAAATTTTGCACAATTCCTAGCACAGATTTTAGGAAAATAAAACCGTTATCTTTCCACAATTACATAACCAAGCATAGGAAACTGCACAGTTAAAATAATCATTCCATTATTTTACATAAACAAATGATAAAGGAGAGTATGCTTTGGAAAACATTATTTCCATATGCCAACGATGAAGCAGAAGACAGTTCCTCAGCCTCATATGACATTTGACTACCGAAGTACTCTGGCCCAAGCCCAGCCCGGTTAAGCGGAAATGAAGTCAACGTGTGAGTGACCATGGTGGGGCACTCTGATAGCCACAGTCCAGGAAAGAACAGCTAACATCTTTCTTCTTCATGGGAAAACCGAAACATACTCGAGAGACCTTGATTCTTTAAAACACAGTCTGCCCCAGTACTAACCTTAAGCTCCCATTGATCAAGATTGCCATAACCACAGAGGTGTTTTTCCAGGCCCTCGAAAATCATGGACATGGTACATACACAACGTTTTCAAACACTCAATGCTGCCAATTGTTAAATGTGCTGTGATACCGGAGGTCTTGTGCAGGACCAGAAGCGTCGCAGCCTGGTTATCTGTCCTGGTGTTCAATGCTTTGTATGTGCAAAACCTGCTGTTACAATTTACTGGGCTTAATATGATTCAGTTCATCACAGAAGAGAGCTATGACATTTACTTAATTCCACGCACAGATTCTTAGGTTCACCTTCCACAAGTGACAGCTCTCTCCATGAGACAGCGGAGGGAAGACCCAGGAAAGGCCTGGGAGATGCCAGGTGCTCACAAACTGGTATCAGTCTGCTGGTTTTGCCTTAAAGGAAAACAGACATAGAAGAAACTAAAAGGGTTCACTACACCTAATATCACAATGTTCTCAACTTTACCTTAGCCAAAAAGAAAAGTGGAAAAGCAAAACTACTGCAGGGCATGATTCCAGTGCTCATCTGAAACATGGAATATTTAGAAGACAAAGCTTATTGTGAGTGCAAGTAAAATACACATAAAACACTGGTGTCACAAAACCCAGTCTTTGCGATTGCTTTTATAAACAGTAAAATTCTCATGAGGATCGCATACATTAACTGATTTTCAAATGAAGGGACTGGTCAACTTCAGGGCATAGGATTCTGCCACATACGAGGGGAGCAGTGAGAGAGAAGAGCTAGGATCAAGTGTCCTGAAGCTGTCCTAGGACTGAAATTCAGTTTCTGCCAAAACAAAAACACAGGAGTCTGTCAACTTCGATAGCAAGCTCTGCTTGAGAACGTCAAGATGTTCAAGTTGCAAAGGGGCTTCTCCCTGCTATGGGCACGTGTCATCCTTGCAAAAACACAGCTCAGCATCATCAAAAACCAGGAAAGAACACAAGCCTTCCAGACATGTAATCCAAGAGCAGAAGGGAGCAGAGTCCAAGCTTGCTCGGCAGAACTGTCCCCGGAGGAGAACAGCACAGAGGACGTCACAGGGAGGGCAGGGCAAGCAACAGCAGCTTCCGCCTCGCCGCAAGCAGGGCCTGAGCCAGGGGCGCAGTGTCCTCCAACCTGACAAGGAGGCGCAAGGAGCCACAGAGAAGTCAATTCAGGGTCCTTTTCAGAAAGGGGCAACAATGAGAAAATCTGGTCTCACCCACCCCACACCCCCCCCACGTTAACAGCTGAACTTGCACGAGTGTCTGTCACATTCCCCAACCCCTCTTGCAGATGCTCTTCCTGCACCCGGGTGCTCGTCTCGGTGCTGCTCCTGAGGCCACACCTGTTGCCATCCAGTAGTGACCAGGAATTCACCTTTGTCCGGGAGAAGCAAACGCAGAGTTCACACATTCCCGTACAGGTTTGCTGGCCGAGAATCTAACTGCACTGTCCGATTCCAGATGTGCTGCTACCAAGGAGAACGTTCGACGTCCAGCATTTATCAACGGTATCAGTGGGTTTCCTGGGACTCCCAGGCAGCCGCACAAGGGAGGGAATGTTGCCCTGTTACCCCGAGCCAAGGCAAGCCTGTGAGGCAAACACCACAGGCCACATCACACTTGAGCACCGACTCTTGACAGTTGCTCGTTCGTGTGTTAAGAGTTCGGGGTACAGGCATCAGACAGGCCTGATCTCAGCCATGGGACAGCAGTGACGGCCCACAAGTCCCGTATCTAAGCCCTGACTTGCCCATCCGACCTTCCTTCAGGAACAATGCCCACCTCACAGTGCAGCCATGAACGCTAAGTCAGCACGTGCATACACAACCAAATTCATTTCAATTGTGCTTTCTACCCCAATTTAATACAACCAAGCACTATCATTGAGACTGAATAACCAATATTAGAACAGAAGATCAGGCCAGCGATGGTGGCTCAGACCTGTAATCCCAGCACTTTGGGAAGCTGAGGTGGGTGGATCACTTGAGGTCAGCAGTTGCAGACCAGCTTGGCCAACATGGCAAAACCCCATCTCTACTAAAAATAAATTATCCGGACATGGTGGCACACACCCTGTAACCCCAGCTACTAGGGAGGCTGAGGCATAAGAATCGCTTGAACCTGGGAGGTAGAGGTTGCAGTGAATGGACATCGTACTACTGTGCTCCACCCTTCCAGCCTGGGTGATAGACCAAGATTCTAGTAAAAATATAAAAGGTCAAGATGAAAACTGATTGCCAAGGTCCATGTTCCATATACTTCAAACATAAAGTTCATTAGTTGGTACTTGATCAAGTTGTTGCTTTCTTCATTACAATCTTGGATATCCTTCTAACACAGCTCAAACTGTTTACATTTGAGCACACCTCGAGTATAACAAAAAATAAAGTGCCTATATTCCATCAATGAGCAAGTTCCAGTAAGGCTGCATCCTGCTCTAGTTAATCCTTTGACAACGTAAAACTGAACCATCCTGACATAGCACTGACACATGGTACAAGAATAATGATCTCCAATTAAATCGCTAGATTTAGAGAACACATAAATATAGTTTATCAGTAATTCACCAGCGATTAGCAAGATTTTAAAGGAAGAAAAAGTATCGGGACTATAACTAGGAATAATCAAGGAAAAACAAGAGAAATTAGTCACGTTTAAATCGATACTCTTTCTGTGGGGCCGTAAGAAAGTATACACAACAGGTGTGCAAACTCTCATGCTAAGCTGTCACCAAGCTCTCTATGAAGGTGGTAAGAGCGTCCCAAGTCGCAGAGCCTCGTATTCCTATTTAAACCCTAAACAGCCAACACCACACTCAGCACAGTGAGAACTCTGAAAGCTCAGAGGAACGCATGATGGGATGAAGGGCCCCAGTCCTACCATCACCCTGCTGCTTATTAAAAATATAAAACAAAGCCCTGCCTTCAAGGTGCTCAGATCTAACTAGTACAAGGTTTTGCTTTTAACAAGTTAACTACGAATGATGAAGACTCGCAACAGCTGTGCGAAATGTAAGGCAACCTAATAAGAGGAACTTGGCTGAGACTAAACCCAGAGATGGTTTTTTAACCACAGAAGAGGAAAGAACTGAAGAGCCTTACAGAACGTTGGCAGCAATTTCTATTTCTCTATGGTAGAACCTGGAATTTACCTTTGAGACAGACTGTCCTTCTCTTCTGAAAAATCAGATCATTCTTGCAATCCTCCATCGGGATTGAAATTCCCAAAGGCATGGAAAACCAAATACGAATTTTTAACCCCCCAAAAACACTACCTATGATCTTAGATGTGAGATTTAGTATTCTCAAATTCCAAATTTGGAAATATTTTGCACAAAGTCCTTATTTTCCCTGTTGACTTGAAAGCTCTCTATTCTTTTGTCCTAAACATCTTCTTTCTCATCCTTCCAAACAGTATCTGAAGATGAACTTACATATCGTTTTCAATGTTAACAAAGAAGATACTACAATTGTCATCAACTGTTTCTATTCACAACTCTAGGAGGGATTGTGCTACATCGTGAGGAGTAACACGAGGCAGTAAATACGCCACGAAGAAAGAACCGTAGAAAGTGGACACATTTCCTGATGAGTGGCGATTTCTCATTGAGCTGCTGACAAAGTTATAATACGGAAAGCTAGACAGCTGCTCTGTTAGCTCTACCTCACTTAAGTCACCGAGTCATTGTTGTTTCGGTTCCCTCTCTCCTCTGGGGATGAGACACACCTCACAGAGCTGTTTATGATTTCAGGAACACACACATCAATGAAGTGACTGTTCCTAAATCGTTGCAAAGGGTATAGTAACCTGCCAAATTTCAACTAGGTTGCAACAAACAACTGTTTTCATCCTGCACTCTCCGGTGCCAGCGAGATGGTACGTTCTGGGATCCCTGCGGGAGCCCTATTCCTGGTGCCATAGAACACACACACATTTACATCCACATGGTGTACGTATATGGTACACTGTAACACGTGTACATGCATAGAGAGTACACACATCCGAACATGTATAGTGTACATAAGTGCACTACGTGCGTACAGAGTGCACACACATCCAGATCCATGTGCTGTACATGTATAGAGTGTACACACATCCAAATATATAGTGTACAAACAAGTTCACTACGTGTGTACAAGCATAGAGCATACACACATCCATACAGCAAATGTACATAGGTACGCTAACATGTATGCACATGCATAGCATGTACACTCATCTATATGCACACAGTGTACACAGGTATATTATAACCTGTATGTACATGCATATGGCATACACAAGCACATCCGTATGTACACAGGTATGCTATTTGCTATATGTATACACATGCATATAGCATACATTCTTATGCAATGGACGTAGGTGTACTACAGCATGCATACACATGCACAGTGTACACGTAGGCACATGTATACAATGTACATCAGTACACTAACGTATAAAGCACATACACATATGCAATAGTGTACATACATATGCAGCATGTATATGTATTAGTGTGTACATATCCAGAAGTTTATTCAGTGTGCATAGTGTACACGCATGCTTGTGTGCACATATGTATATATACATCTGCAGAAATCATCTGCACATACTCACATGGTGTATTTACACAGGTATGTATATGGCATTAAATACTTGCATGTATGTACACATGCATAACAGATAGGTGTCCAAGTAATGTGCATATAACCATAGTGCCCACACATATACACGTGTACATGCATGCCTACAGCATGCACGTGTGTAGGACACATATGAAGTGTACATACCTATACATTGTAAATCCATGCACAGTAAAAATACATGTAGTATGGGTACACCACATACAAACATGTACATTTATACAGTACACATATACCGAGACCCAGAACGGGTCAGGAGTATTAACACTGCGGAAAGGCTTCCAGTTCTACCTAAGTGAATTGTTTTTCAAACAGAAACAGTGGGAAGGGCACAACCACTTTCCCTCAGAGCTCTGAGCCTGACCGTGGAAGTTCAGAGGTTTCCTAATGCAGTACACATCAGGACTGACTCACGACGAAGCGCTCCTTAAAAATTAAAAATGTGTCCTCATGTTTTGGCCTTTAAGACAAAAGCCTCTTATTTAATCGAGTTCTGACTGAATTTGGCTCACAGTGCTCTGGCAGATTCTTCACTTTCTGGTGAGACAGACGAATGTCCCAGGGTGAGGCAATGCCAGCCCTTTCAGGGTCAGCTTTTCAAGGAGCGATGTCTGGCAGAACACAATCCAACACCATAGTAGGATCCCCCAGCCAGCCACTTAGACACTTTCGGGTACTTACTCTGTCTGCTTGTTTCCCTTTTTTGAATTCAGCTGTGGGGGTGGGGGGACACAAAAAATCAAAACCAAAAACACACAGCCCAAGTGTTTGTGTGTCTGAAAAGTTAATACATCCACATCCAACTTTCTAAATGAGACACGGCAGGTATGATGGTCACCGAACAGTGGCCACTGTTGACAAAATACAAAGTCTTCTGCAAACAAGAACGAGTTTCTAGGAATACAAAAGTCAAGGGAATTTGCTTCACATATTAAAGCTGTCAAGGGTGCTCATCAAAAGTGTACTTAGAGGTTTTCAAGTTATTTTTGAAGATTTTTAAGTTGCAATACTGAACAGCCTCTGGGAAAAGAAAGGACACAGGTATCTGGAAGATTTCTACTAAATGATTTTCATGTCTTTTTGATAAAGTTAAATAAGATCAGCCTTGAAGTCATGGGTTCCACTACTCTGAAGCTGTGGATGGAATCCACACCACCACCAGACAATTGAATAAACAGCAAGGCTGCACACACAGGCAGTGAGCCAGCCTGACTAGTTGTCAGCTTCTGGGTCAGTTCTACCCAGTTCAGCCCAGGCCCCACTGGAGATGAAAACCTGCCCTTTAGAAGCCTTCAATCCCTACCTTTCAAAATCTAATCCTCTTCAACTGAGGCCCAAGTCCAAAAATCTACTGGCACCTGTTAGGCCAGCTGTCCCCCAGCCTTTTTGGCACCAGGGATGGGTTTCATGGAAGACAATTTTTCTGGGGGGGGGTTGAATTGTAACTGTTCCACCTCAGGTCAGGCATC
>NW_022681458.1:116968197-117009371 GCF_009764315.1 Trachypithecus francoisi
CCCCGTCCCCTTCCTCAGGAGGGCGGCCTGCCCAGCGCAGGCTCTGTTCTCCCCAGGTAAGACCCCGGCGTCTCTACAGGAACACCCACCTCCCTTCCCTGCAATCCACTCCAGCTGCTCACGGCCAGTCAAGGGGGGGCGCTCTTCAGAGAGGAACAAACGACTTTGGGGAGAGCCTGAACTCCCACATCCCAGGTGTGGTTTGCCAGGGAGCACAGAAGAAGGATGCAGGTCCCGAGAAGGAGGAGGCGCAGGAGGACGACGAGAGAGACAAGAGAGACAAGAGAGGCCGCCCAGCAGCGGGCTGAGCGCAGGATCTGGCTGAGGCCTCCTGGGGAGGGGCAGAGGCAAACCTGCTGCTACTTCTAGGCTGCTCCGGAGAATACAAGCTCGGAAGGGGCTGCAAGGCAGGACTCCCTGAGGAGCAGACATGAGGATGCCCCGCCTCTCACACGGCACACACTGACAACATGCAGCTCACAAACAACACAACACGCATGTACAATGCGCTTATACAACACTCACAACACACAATGCACACAAACACACACAACCTATACAACACATACCCAATACATGCAACTCACAACACAATATGCATTTATAACACACTCATGCAACACATCACCAATACATGCAACTCACAACACATGTACGTACAACACACTCATACACACATACAGCGCACGTAATTCACATACAATACAACACGCACCTACAATGCACTCGTACAGCACTCATACATACACAACACACAAGTCATATACAACATGCACATGCAACACACTCATACAACACACAACACTCATACAACACACAACACACGCAACTCACAACATAACACGCACACACAACACTCACACAACATACACACCATACATACAACTCACCACATACACAAACTACACACTTATACAGCTCACGTACAACACATGCAACTCATATTCAACACAACATGCACGTACAACACACACAACACACGCAACTCAACGCAACATTCACGTACAACACACTCATACAACACAACACTCATACAACATACACACAATACATGCAACTCACAACACAACATACACATACAACACACTCATACAACACATACAACACATGCAACTCACGCATAACACAACATGCATGTACAACACACTCATGCAACATATAACATACAACATACACACAACACATGCAACTCAACACAAATACATGTAGAATGCACTCACAACACACAACACTCATACAACACAGAACACATGCAACTCACAAACACACGTACGACACACTCATACAACACACAACACTCATACAATCAATGCAGCTCAACACAATATATACACACAACACACATACAACCCATGCAACTCATATACAACACAACACACTCATACAACACATTCATACAACACACACTGTACAGATTCTAAGTATGAAATACAAAACAGTACACGCACGGTTTCTAAAGTATGATGAAAGCTTTTTTCAAAAAGGTCGTCCAACATCCAAACTGGTACCATGTCCTCATTTTCAGCTGCTGTTCAGATTCAAGCATTTTTATCATCCGCTCTATGAATTATAATAATACAGCATACACCCATTTTTCATTTGACACCCACTTTGGTGTGGGGTGCTCCAAAACAGGGGCCAGGAGCCTCAGAGTCGTCCCTCGGAACAAAACACAACCCACACTCAGAGGCCAGGAAGGAAACTCGGGCGACACACACACTCTCTCATCTGCAGAGCTCTGCTTCAATTACTTCACACGGACCCGGGCTGGAACGGGTTGGTGAGGTACAGACATGGCAAACCGAGACGAAACTGGCAGGTGGAGAAAGATCGGCCAAAATCCAAGGACAAATGCTGAACATTTTCCACAAGTAGTTCACACAACAGATGATACTCGGGCTACTGAAAGTTCATTGAGAGGGGTCTTGCTCCAAAGAAAAAGTTCTCTCCCAAGGTTATCGAAGATTCACAGCAGACACCTGCCCCCAACACACCATCTGCTGAGGGCCTCTGAGTCAAAAAGAAGATAAGACAGAAATAACAGTGCAGGGGGAGGAGAGCGGGAGGGGACCGAGAACTCGGAACCAAGTGAAGTGATGGGCGGACACTGAATGCCTGACTCCAGGGTTGTCACCTCAGAAAACAAGTCTGTTTAAGTCCGTAGTAACAGTGTGAGTGCTTTCACTGAACCTGCACTCAACACTGGAGAACCTCCCTGTCTTATGAAGACGATCTGAAAAATAACATGAATTCACAATGGAGAGTGACGATTCAGCCACAGAAAATAAAACTGATAGAATCCACTGCAAGTCACACTGTGTCTTTCTTTAAGGTTGGTTTATGGTGCAGAAAAGAGGCAGCTTGAGATCTAAACTACTTAAACTGGCAGACACCTTGTTTCCCTGAATTCTCACAACCGTGGCACCAGCTAGGGTAAGACAGAGTGGCTTTCAGAGCTTCCAGAACAGCAGAACAGATCAATCATAAATATGCAAAAGTCATCTGAAGACAGAATTAATATTCCACGTTTTCGCTTAAACTAGTCATGTGATTTCCAATAAGTGGGAAACATTCACACTAATCTTTATTAGAAAGTTCAATGTGAACACATACTACAGAACACTATCTTCGTTTCGGAATTTATTGATTTAATATGACAATTTCAATTGTCTTTAGTGATTCCTGGTATTGGATGCTCATCTTTATTAATAATGAGCTACCCATTTTCTGACTGAGGAAACGGAAAGTTGTCACTGCCTAACAGCAATACTCAAAACAGCCTCTATGAAAGGAAAAGGTATATCTGTGTGCACACACATGCATACACATACCTAAACATGCACACACGCGTGTGCATATGTGCACACACACATACACGTGTATGCACGTGCACGCACACGTACACATGTGTGCATGCATATGTATGTATGTGTGCATACATACATATGCATGCACACATATGCACATGCATGCATACACATGCATATACGCACATACACAAACACATATACACACGTGCGCATGCACACATACATGCATATACACCTGCACATGGACACGCGTACACACACATACACACATGCACACACATGCATGTGTACATGCATACGTAGGTATCATCTCAGGTATGTGGATTCAAAATTCTGATGCAAACAAGAATAATCACAAAACAAGGTAGGGTGTCAACAAGTGAGAAGTGAGATGGAAGTTCTGGAATGTTCCAGAGACGATATGGGGAAGGTCCACACATCACATAAATATCTTACCCGTTTTAAACGTGACCATTCCTGCCAACATCGGCCTGGATTAAGATGATTTCATTGACATAAGGAACAGAAAATATAATACTTGTTCTAATGAGATTCTCCAACCATTAGATTATTTTCACAATGATAAGTAATCACTAAATAACTTTCTCTCAAGGGTCTAAAAATAAAAATAAGATAACAAAAGAAAGTCACAGTCCTGACAGGTTTATCATGCAAATCACAGCTGTGAAAATAAGCATGTTTTTGACGCTATGCCCTCCTCAAATATCCTTTATGGAATTTTGTACCAGTAATGGCTGGTAATTCATTGTTATACCAGGTGGAAAAGTATATCACTTGGGGTACATGAAGTAAACATGTAAAGAGAAATGACCACACACACCCGAAACCAGGTCTCATTTCACAACTGTTTCCTACGTTAGATTTGCTTAATTTACTTCATGAGGTGCCTCGAGGAGAGAAAGCAGAGCTGGGATCTGCCCCGAGGCTGCTTCGGGAAGAGCTGGATGGGCACCAAGCCCCTCAGACCGAGGGCTGAGCTGCGTGGCTATGACCCCATCACTACGGCTCCCCAAGCGTGTCCCCTGTGTGTCACGCAAACCCCTGCCACACAGATGACACACGCCACACGCCTGACACAGGCTCAGCACACAGGGAGCGATCAGTAAGTGGTGACTAGAGAGAAGCGACGGCCTTCAGCGTGGACAGAGAAAACAGGTCACAGACTCACAGAGGAAACGTCACAGATCCATGAGATGAGTGAATCACGAGGTCAAGAGATCGAGATCATCCTGGCTAACATGGTGAAACTCCATTTCCACTAAAAAAAAATACAAAAAACTAGCCGGGCGAGGTGACGGGCGCCTGTAGTCCCAGCTACTTGGGAGGCTGAGGCAGGAGAATGGCATAAACCTGGAAGACGGAGCTTACAGTGAGCTGAGATCTGGCCACCGCACTCCAGCCTGGGCAACACAGCGAGCCTCCGTCTCAAAAAACAAAACAAAAAAAACAAAAAAAAAAGAATGAGCCAGCCTTTAGAGGCCATGTGGTCTATACTTGAATAGAAAATGTTCCAGGAAACCAAAGATTCCAATGCCTGTGATGAATTCTTAACCATTTGAAACCCAGGCTCCTCATCTATATAAAGAGAACAATGCTCTCTCCTGGGAAAGCATTTCAGAAGGACGAAAAAGGATCCACATGAGAGCAGCTGAAAACTACAAGGCACCTGCAATTATAAGATTTTTTCTATATCTTTGTTTCAAGGAATGTCAGCATTCTAAATCCTGCACTTCATTCCACATCACCTTTCAGGAGCAAATCATAACGATCAAAACTATCAGCAGAATCCCTACCAGCTCAGTCACGGCGTGCTTCTTCTCCCTGCATGAGAATTCCTGCAGAACGATGAGATCATCCAAGAATGGCTCCCTGTCATCATGTGCCCATACTCCTTCCCCAAGGAGCTATTCCTGTACTCATGGGGCATGGGAAACCTGTATAACGCCACCAGAAAGTCCTTGTTTGACTTACACACTTCCCAGAAGGGCTGATTTTATCCAGAATCCGAATTGTGTCAAACACTAAACCTAAGAAATCATCAAGAAACCAAGGAAATGTAAGGCCATCTCCTGCCCCGGGTGCATGGCTACTAGGGAAGAAAGAGAAAATGACACATGAAAGGAAACTTTTAAGATATTCAGACCATCACTGGATGATTCCAGGAACCCATTACAGATCATTGCTGTTCCTAATAACAGGAAAGAAATTCTAAAATTCCAACAGGCATGGTGAGTCCCTGACTTGCATGAAATCAAAATAATGCATTACTATCTTCAAAAGGACAAAAGAAAAACTCTACTTCCTCTTCAGATTAATTTGTGTACAAATAACTTAAGTAAGAAAATCTTAATGTCTGGACTGTGATATCAATAGCAAAATAACCCCAAGCTTCCCAATTAAAAGATATAGACGGGCTGAGTGGATTTAAAACAAGAAAAACCAACTATATGCTGCCTACAAAAAACTCACTTCAGCCATAAAGACACACA
The DNA here is from genome assembly GCF_009764315.1 of Trachypithecus francoisi. NCBI lineage: Eukaryota > Metazoa > Chordata > Mammalia > Primates > Cercopithecidae > Trachypithecus > Trachypithecus francoisi. Next base: position 116,973,518 of record NW_022681458.1, read on the forward strand.
TAGACTAAATGTGAAGGGATGGAAAAACATGTTCCACATTAATGGAACTCAAAAGTGAACAAGAGTAGCTATATTTATTTCAGACCAATCACAATTTAAGTCAAAATCTGTAAAAAGGAGACAAAAAGGTAATTATGTAATAAAGAGATCAACATAGCAAGAGGATAAAACAATTACGAGTATATGTGCACCCAACAAAAAAGCACCCAGATATATAAAGCAAATATTAGTAGATCTAAATAGAGAGAGTGGTCTGGTGTGGTGCCTCACGCTTGTAATCCCAGCACTTTGGGGGGTGGAGACAGGTGGATCACCTGAGGTCAGCAGTTCAAGACCAGCCTGGCCAACATGGTGAAACCCTGTCTCTACTAATACAAAAAATGAGCCTAGCATGGTGGCACATGCCTGTAATCCCAGCTAATTGGGAGGCTGAGGCAGGAGAATCACTTGAACTCAGGAGGTGGAGGTTGCAATGAGTTGAGATTGCACCTCTGCACTCCAGCCTAGGCAACAAGAGCAAAACTCCGTCTCAAATATATACACACACATACATATATACACACACACACACACAACACACACACATATATATAGAGAGAGAGAGAGAGTGAGAGGGAGAGACCAACACAACAATAGTAGGGGCTTCAAAACCCCACTGTCAGCACTGGAGATCATCTAGACAGAAAATAACAACAAAATATCACGTTGAAAGTACAGTGTAGACCAAATGGACCTAACAGACATTTACAGAACCTTTCATCCAACAGATACAAAATGCACACTCTTCTCCTCAGCACATGGAACATTCTCTAGAATCAACCACATGCTAGGCTACAAAAGAAGTCTCCATACATTTTTTAAAAATTGAAATAACATCCAGGATATTCTCAGACTGTAACAGAATAAAGCTATATATCAACAACAAGGAACAGTACTTCTCAAAAGAAGACATTTATGCAGCCAATAGACACACGAAAAAATGCTCATAATCACTCGCCATCAGAGAAATGCAAATCAAAACCACAATGAGATACCATCTCACACCAGTTAGAATGACGATCATTAAAAAGTCAGGAAACAACAGGTGCTGGAGAGGATGTAGAGAAATAGAAATTTACACTGTTGGTGGGACTGTCAACTAGTTCAACCATTGTGGAAGACAGTGTGGCGATTCCTCAAGGATCTAGAACTAGAAATACCATTTGACCCAGCAATCCTATTTCTGGGTATATACCCAAAGGATTATAAATCATGCTGCTATAAAGACACATGCACATGTATGTTTATTGCGGCACTATTCACAATAGCAAAGATTTGGAACCAACCCAAATGTCCATCAATGACAGACTGGATTAAGAAAATGTGGCATATATACACCATGGCATACTATACAGCCATAAAAAAGGATGAGTTCATGTCCTTTGTAGGGACATGGATGCAGCTGGAAACCATCATTCTCAGCAAACTATCACAAGGACAGAAAACCAAACACCGCATGTTCTCACGCATAGGTGGGAAATGAATAGTGAGATCACTTGGACACAGGAAGGGGAACATCACACACCGGGGCCTGTTGTGTGAAGGGAGAGGGAAAGGATAGCATTACGAGATATACCTAATGTAAATGACGAGTTAATGGGCGCAGCACGCCAACTTGGAACATGTATACATATGTAGCAAACCTGCACACTGTGCACATGTACCCTAGAACATAAAGTTTAATAAACAAACAAACAAACAAACAGAAAACAAATCAACAAGGAGAACTTTCAAAACTGTATAAATACATAGAAATTAAACAATGTGCCCTTGAATAGCCAATGGGTCAATGAAGAAATTAAGAAGGAAATTAAAAAACTTCTTGAAAGAATTGAAAACAGAAACACAACATATCAACGCCTATGGTATACAGCAAAAGCAGTATTAAGAGGAAAGTTTATAACAATAAACTCCTACATTTAAAAAACAGATTTAAAATAAACAACCTAACAATGAACTGCAATGAGCTAGAAGAGCAAGAACAAATCAAATCCAAAAGTGGTAGAAGAAAAGAAATAACAAAGATCAAAGAGGAAGTAAATCATATTGAAACTAACAAATATGAAAGATGAAGAAAAAATTTGTTTTTTTGAAAAGATAAATAAAATAGTCAAACCATTAGCTACACTAAGAAAAAAAAGAAAGTCCAAATAAATAAAATTAGAAACAGAAAAGGAGAATTACAGTTGGTACCACAGAAATACAAGGGATCATTAGAGACTATTTTTAACAACTGTATGTCAACAGATTGGAAAACCTAGAGGAAATGGATCAATTCCTGGACATGTACAACTTACCAAGATGGAACCAAGAAGAAACGAAAATCCTAAACAGACCAATAATGAGTAACATGTATGACTATGCAATAATAAAAGGTCTCCCAACAAAGAAAATCCCAGAACTAGGCTTCACAGCTGAATTCCACACATTTTTATTTCAATTCTTCTCAAACTATTCCAAAAATATTGAAGAGGAGAGAATTCTGCCAAGTTCACTCTTCAAAGTCAGCATTACCCTGATACCAAAATAAGACAAGGACACAATAAAAAGAGAAAACTATACGTCACTACCCCTGAGGAACACAGATGCAAAAATCCTCAACAAAATACTAACAAACTGAATCCAACAGGAAATCAAAAAGATTATACACCATGATCAAGTGGGGTTTAACCCAGGATGCAAGGATTGCTCAATAAACACAAATCAATAGACACACTACATCACATCAACAGAATTAAGGACAAAACCATATCATTTTGATAGATACAGAAAAAGCTTTTGATAAAATTCAGTGCTGCTTCATGATAAAAAGTCTCAACAAACTAGGCACTGAAGGAAACCTACCTCAACACAATGAAGGCCATATGTGACAAACCCACAGCTAACATAATGGTGAATGGGGAAACACTAAGAGCTTTTTCTCTGACATCTGTAACAAGACAAGGACGCCCACTTGTGCCACTCCTATCCAACACAGCACTGAACGTCCTAGTCAAGAGCAGTTACGCAAGAGAAAGTAATCAAGGGCACCCAAAGTGGAAAGGAGGAACTCTAATTATGTTTTCAGACAATATGCTCTTATATATTTAAAAAAAAAAAAAAAACTCCAGCAAAAATCCCTTTGAACCGATAAACAAATTCAGTAAAGTTACAGAATACAAAATAAACATATAAAACTCAGTAACATTTCTATAGACTAACAATGAGCCAGTGGAAAAAGAAATCAAGAAAGCAATCCAATTTAGCTACAAAAATATCAAATAAAACTAAAAAAAACCTCAGAAGAAGTCTAACCAAGAGGGTTGAAGATCTCTATGAGGAAAATGATATTCTACCCTCTGAAGGTAGAACACTGGAATCTAGAGACAGGAAAGGGCGGCGGGAGGGCAGAAAGGGAGAGGTTGGCTAATGGATCCAAAACTACATCTAGATAGTAAAAATGAGGTTTAGTGTGCTATAGCCTTGTAGGGTGACTATAGTTTATAATTTATTGTATAGTTTCAAGCAGCTCGAAGAGAGGATTTTAAATATTCCCAGCATTCAGAAATCACAAATGTTTGAGAAGATGGACATGCTAATTACCCTCATTTGCTAATTACACATGATAAACATGTATTGAAATATCACACTGTATCCCATGGATATGTACCATAACGTGTCCATTAAAAATAATAGTTGTTAGAAACCCAAGGGCCATTTCTCATTTGTCCTATGTCAATGTCGTGGTCCATTGGTGGAGACCTAGCCATTTGCAAGTAAGACTATAGTCACTTGAGCTCAAAGCAAATGAATCGTCACAAAAACTACCACTGGCACCAAGTCTTCTTTCCAGAATTTCCTGCCCACAGCACTGCCACAGTCACTGTGGGCAGAAAAGACACTCTAGCAACTAAGTTTCAACCCCAGTACAGTGGATGCTTTTATATCTCTGGTTTGGAATAAGTGCGTGTTCATAACTTACATTTACTCCAACTGTCCCCTTGCTTAAATAGTTCCTTAAGGATGACTTCCTGTTACTAAACTCCAACAGCTTCTGAGCGTCCATTATATTCTCCAAAGTCAATTAAAAGAGAAAATGTGTTGAAAGCCTGATAATGTTCACTTAAGAATCCAGCACGATGTACCGCTTGAAATGGCCACTCCCCCTTGTTCCTTTACATGACTTTTAAAGTAACCCCAGTGATTACACATAATTGAAGCCATAATTTCTGCAATACCATTAGGTCCACAGAGGGTGGGGTCAGGGGACCTCAAAGTCTGTCTCTGAATTTATTTTAAAAAAGGAAAGCTTATGAGAGTAGGTAATGAAAATAAATATTCACACAACTCGAAACAGGGGATGGTGACACATAAAGCTGCAGCCGGGCACAGGTGTCCAGCCAGTGAGTGTGGGGACACAGACTCGTACGGTCCCCACAATCCCCCAGAAGTGCCACAGACATGTGGGTGACCTGAGACAGAGCCAGGCTCCGAATTCCAGGAGTTGTCTGGCTCTTGTGCACCCCATGTGGTCCACGGTGCACGATGATGCCCCACGTCACCAGTCCCGATGCAGAGCACAAGAATGCCCCATGTCACGAGCTCCCGCTGCAGAGCATAGCCCGAAGGTGCCAGCCCAGCCTCCTACACACACTGGCCACCAAGGCACTGCCCTCCAGGAAGGAGGACCCCAGAGGTCGTGGCAGGGTGAGGTTCAGCTCTTCATCATCCCCGAGCAGAGGGGAAAGTCCCAGCAGACATTTGGGGAGCCTTTACAGGTGGCTCTGGGACTCTGAGCAGAGGTTCAAAGATGTCCCCAGATACGCCAGACTCAAACCTAAAACAGGCCACTCTTCCAGATATACCCAGACTGGAACCTACAGAGGCCATCCTTCCTAGCTTTCCTCTGGAAAAGCAGGCTTAAAAGAGTATCGACTATAAGGGGCCACCAGGAAGAGGGAAGTCCTATCTTTAAAAAAAGAAAGATTTTTTTTTAAAAAAGAGGCATTGAGGCTCTGACCCATCTGAGCACAGAGTACGTGCTCGGCAGCGTCTGTCAGAGCAGAGCAAGGACACACATGCTCTCCATACCCTGTGCTTCCGGCCCCCGTGGTCCCCGCACTCGTGCTCCCCACCCCTGTGGTCCTCAAACCCGTGCTCCCCACACCCACGATCCCCACAACCACGCTCCCCACACCTATCTATCCTCCCCATGCCTATGCTCCCTGCGCCCATGTCTGCTCCTCGAGCTCTCTTCCACTGATTTCCTCTGTCCGTCCCTCTTGACAGTCACTGTCACCTCGACTCACCTGGCTAAATGGAGGTAAAGAAAATGTCTAGAGTAGCACTTTGGAGGACAGAGTGGAAGTGGCTGTTTACCAAGCAGGCTATGAGATGAGAGAATCTGAACCGCATTAATCCTGATGGTCAGTTGATTAGCCCTGTTCAGCAGCTGGGGGCACTGAGGTGCAGAGGGACGGGCTTGCTTACCCCGGACGATGCTGACAGTGTGGGCCCAGCCCAGTCCCACAGCCACCAGGAGGAGGCTCCCGAGTGGGCAGGCGCGGAGGTACAGCCCAGAGAACGCCTGGGTCCCTGGCACAGACTCCTTAGGAAGGAAACAGAGAAAGGTCCACAGAGACTCAAGCAGTACAGAAGAAGGTCACCCACAAGTTAAAACTAGATGTTTGTACTTTATCGTCCCAGCGTGCTACAAATCCAGCTCGCTCACACGAACGGCCTGACGTGAGCCCGGCCTCCTTCAGCACTGGGCTAAGCGAGAGCCACACCTGCTCCTCTCCCGACAATAGCAGGCTCGGCAGCTGTTCTTCAACGTACTTGACACCCTTCTGTGATGATTAAGCTACACTCTGTCGACACTGGGTAAGTTTAATCCCGACACAGCTAACCGTGTCGATCTGCAGTGAACAAACACCTTACTTTGGATGATTCTGTCACTGACAAAGACCCTGAATCTCCCAGTAAAGCTTAGTGACACGACTTACCTTTCTGTTTTCATTTCAGGTACACTGGCCCATAAGGTCTAGTTTACCTGCTGATAATGCCTTGGAAAGACCACCAGGGGGCCCCACACCATTTTCAGCTTTATAGGGATGTGAATTTCCCTTTGATGACAAAGATGATGGGGAAATAAAACAAGGATCCAAAACAGATGCCTGTGTGTTTCCTGGGAGTGATAAGGCCAGGAACTGCCGCTCTGTGTCAGGTGAGGGAGTAACAGAGAGAATGGCACCAACTCCTGAGACAGGACCTGAGCATGGTGCAGCCACCGCCTGTGGCCACGGAATTTCCAGGGAATGCAGGCCCCAGTTGCATGGTACAGCCACCATCTGCGACCACAGAAATTCCAGGGAATGCAGACCCTCAGTCACATGGTACAGTTACCATCTGCGGCCACAGAAATTCCAGGGACCTCAGATCCTCAGACACATGGTACCGCCACCATCTATGGCCATGGAAATTCCAGGGAACACAGACCCTCATTCACATGGTACAGCCACCACATATGGCCATGGAAATTCCAGGGAACATAGACACCAGTTGCGTGATGCAGGCACCACCTGCAGCCACAGAAATTCTGGGGAATGCTGACTCCAGTCGCATGGTGCAGCCACCAACTGTTGCCATGGAAATTCTGGGGAATGCAGGCCCCAGTCTCTAAAGTGTTCTTTGTTTTATGAACTTTACTGCAGTGAACGTGGAAGAGTTTCTCTCTGTGCAGAGCTCAGTATCCAGAAGGGAAGTCGGCCCTAGGAATGCCTTCCTCCTCTTCAGAGCTCAGGGCCCAGGGCTGACGCCCTTGGGAGGGGTCCTTGTTTGGCAACTGTGCCAGTGGAGGGTTCCCCAACACTCACCGTGCACCTCCTAGGAGCGGAGACTACAACAGGGAGCCAGAGACTAAGCTCTGCTCAGACAACAGTGAGCTGATGGCCTTCCACTCTAAGTTCCAACTGCACGGAGTGTGTATTCCATGAATGCTTGTTAAATGAATGATTCATGTAAGGTCGTCTGTGCTGACCTTTGCTGGTCTGCTGACTGTGGGCTTCAGAGCATAGACCTCATTCCTGGAGCAGCCAGTTCTTCCCAGAGCGAGGGCTGCTGGAGTATGGACAAAGTGCAGGGCTTCTGTCCTGCAGCAACGTGCTCAGGACCCTGGACTGGGCACGCTGGGGGCCTCTCCAGCAGGAGATCCCCAGTCCTGACCTTGCAATACCAGTGAACCCCAGGGGAGTCCCAAGTGCTCAAAATCAAGAAAATGTCCGTTGTGATTGAACATATCCATTTTAGAAGAAAGGGCAGATTGCCACCTCCCTCCTCAAACTAGGGACCATAGATGGATCCACGGCTCTCACTGAGCCTCTGCCTTAAATCCTGCTAAAACTACCAGCCAAACACTCAAATTTACATTAGAGTAACAAACTCACCCAAACACCTGTAAGAAATGGTCAAGTAACCTGTGATACATCAACCCAAAGATTAAACATTAAAACAATGAAGTAGCAAGATATTAAAAGAATATAAACTCTATGTACATCATGGCTCAAGGTTCTAAAATTACACAGAGACAAATGGAATGGAAGAGGGATAGGTTTCCAGATACAATTTTTATTTTTTAATTTTTAATATTACTCCTCTAATGTATGATTTGACTAACCAGATGATAATTCAGTCAAAAAAAAAAATCAAGTATGCCTATAGATAAATATGTAAAGAATCCTTCTCTCTGATGCCAATGGAATTAGTTTGGGTCTGGCCCACAGTCTTCAATCTTTTAATGAAGACACAAAAACGATCTTTCAAGCTTCTAGAAAAAAAAAAAAAGATTTAAAACCAGGACCCCAGAAGAAAAGGACCCGCTGTGTATCACAGCGTCTCTCCACGCCTCTCCACCCGGGACAGTGCTCCCTCTTTCCCCATTTTCATACCTACTACACAAAGCGCTTAGTAAAGAACTATCTCAATTCATGACGCGCACAGCACAAAGGACCGATGTCGCTGCCAAACATACCCTGCAGTCCCAAAACGAAGCAGCAACCCCCAGTGAAGGAAGAATGAGAGGCTGCTGGTTGTAATTTTAAATCTCACAACTCAATGTCTTTGCACTTTTCTGCTTTGTTGGTTTCAAGGGCTTATTAAAATTAACCCCCCTACTGGATATTGAAGAAAGAAAGCAGGACGGTTGTGCAGGCTCCGAAGAGGCAGAGCCCTCGTTCCACGGCCACCGCTGTCTTTCTACCCACAGCAGACGGGTTAACAAATTAGTCTCCCTTAGAGGGCACTGTTTATGATCATCGCGAACAAATGGATGCAATTGCTTCTTTTGAGATGTAGCAAGTTTGGGCCCTCAGCAGAAAAAACAAACAAACAAACAAACAAAAAAACAGGGCACTGGCACAATAGTCATAACCTCTGCGTGACACACACACAGAAGGAAAATTAAAGCCATGGAGGCGAAGGCGTTCGGAAAGGGAAGGTGGAAGCAGGAAGGACGCCCACAGAATAGAGTGGTCAGAAACCGACCACGTCACCAAAGGGCGCCTTAGACGGTCCAGAGGACAAAATGCTCCTCTTTCCAGGGTAAACACCCATTTGCCAAACTAAGCCAGTGACCGCAAGCAAGAGTTTGCTTTTTTTTTAAGGCGTCGAGTAACGATGAGAAGAGCAAGAAATGAGCTTAATAATGGGACTGACAGGGCCCTGGGCTGGTGACTCAGTTGATGTGCACAGCATCAAAACCCGGGTTCCTCAATGCGCTCCCTCTGCAGTTCAGGACAGCACTATAACTCACCCCATAAATCACTGCTTAAAAAAGCAGTTCTAAAAAAAGAGACGACCCATTTGAAAGCAGCTGGAGGAGGACGACAGAGAGTGACTCTCAGAATCCAACTGCTTGTAGCCTCAGAATCATAACAAGAATATGAAACTAGCGGGTCCAGTGTGAGGCAGAACAGAGATGCTGTCACGGCTCTCAGGGGGCTGAGCGGGAAGCCCATGGCTCAGTCCCCACAACGCCCTAATGGTGCCCGGAGCAGCCCACAGGCCTGTGTCCTTCGTGTGGGTTCACCTTCCTAGTTTCCTGGGTACATTCAATGTATAGCCTTTATTCGCCAAGAAAAGAACATTCAAATCAAACTACTGACATAACTGAAGGACTCTTAACACTCCAGTCCACACGTTCAAAAGCCCACAAATATCAGTGCTGCCACTGTGCAGGTAACAATGTTTTCGATGCATCATGCACGTAACCAGTAACGATGTTTTCATGTTTTCCCTAGCCATCTCACTCAGGATACTTAAATATCTGTGACGACTTGACACTTAGTTATCTGTGACTTTCAGATAGATTTCACAAGGCTACCTGGCCAAGAAGGCCTCACCCTCCTGATCCCTGGCACAGGCGCCCCTACGTGCCCCTGGGGCCTGGGGCGCGCACTCTCCATCACCTCCCGCTCTTCAATGTTAAATGTCCTCCGGGGGCGCCCGCGTCGTGGGCCCAGGCTCGGGCCCCTCCAGGAGAGCCGTTTCCACATTGCAGGGCAGGGGAAGCCCAGAACCCGCGCCGCGGCGCCGCTTACGTCCCGGAGTTCCCGCTTTCTGGTCCTTCCCGTCCACGGAGGCTGGCGGGGAGGGCCTGGGACCCATTTTAGTTTTCAGTTTTGTCACGAGCCGGAAGGTGACAGCACATGCCAGCGCAAGAAACCCTTTTTGTAAATCTTCCAGCGGAAACGCGAGGGGCTGCCGGACCGCCTCGGAGACGCTAGATGGGAACCCAGAGCACCCCCGCCGCGTCCTGCATTGCAGCAGCCGGGATCCCGCCCACACCGCGCGGGGCACGAGGCGACAGGAGGTGTGCGGGGACCCGGCCGTTTCTTTCTCGACATGCTGCGTGGTGGCGTGGGGGGGAGTTGGAGGCCGGGGGGCCACTTAGGAAGTGATCGCGCTGTACCCTCGCTTCGGAGGGGAAGCCCGGCCCCGTCCTACAGCTCAGACGCAGAACGACCCCCGAGGGCGCTCCAGGCGACCCCCTCTGCCAGGCTCCATTTAAAACATAAACCGGAGGGGATGAAAAGCTCACTATCTTCCGGATGGAGGTTCCTACCGCCATGTCCCTTCCTCCTCCGCCCCACCCGGCAAGGACCCCGGGGCTGCCTTGCCGGCTCACGCTGCCCCGCATGTACCCCTGCCCTGCCGCTCCCGGACACCAGCTTCGACCCAGTTCTCCCGATCGCTTCCCCGCTCTTCTCCCCGGTTCTTCCCATCGATTCCCCATCTTTCCCCGGGTCCTCCCGTCGCTCCCCCACTCTTCTGCCCTGTCCCCCCATCCCCTTCGCCCTGTTCTCCCTCTCTCCGTCCGTCCCTCCCTCGCCCTTTGGAGGGGGGCGCGCACCTTGAGCATCCCCGCCGCTGGTCAGCACGCCGATGGCCTTGCCGGCCCCGGAGAGGTGCTCCAGGAACTTCCGCAAGGAGCCCTTGGGGGCCCGGGAGTCGTCCGCGTCCATGGCGAGGAGGCCGAGGGGAGTCGTTAGTCCGGGTGCGTGGCAGGCAATGGGGACCCCGCCCGCGCGCACCGGACTCGGAACTGCTGCCCCGCCCGCGCCGCCGCCCGGCGCCAGCGCCAATGGGCGGTGAAGGGCGGGGCCCGAGCGCACGGGAGGGGCTGCGGGGGCGGGGGCGCGGCTCCAGGCAGGAGCAGGGAAAGGGGAGGGAAAGCACAGAGGCTGGCGGAGGAGGGAGGGGGGCGGGTGTGGGCAGAGCACCTACGCGGGAGTCGTCGTATGTGGGGGCCGCGCTAGCGGTGGGGGAGGTCGCAGATGCGGGGGTACTGCCACAGGTGGGCTGGGTCCCTGCGGGTGGGGCCGCGTTGCTGGTGTGCGAGCCTCGCGGGTGGGTTGGAGGACTCTGGTTGGGGGCTTTAGAGATGCCTGGAGCGCCACAGGTGGGGGCAGGGGCAGCGTCCGGGGAGGGGAGACCGCAGGGGGGTGAGGTCACAAAGTTTGCTGGGTGCGCCATGGCGGGGCGGAATAGAACGCGGGGAGCATCTCCCGGGGGGCAAGGGAGACCGTGAGTGGGCGCGAACGCCGGGGCGGGTGGAAACTCCGCACTTGCTGGGAGCGCCCATGGCGGGGCGGGATGGAATTGGGGCGCGGAGACCCTACCTGGAGGCGGAGGCTCGCGGCAGGCCCGGATGCTCCTGCTGTTGTCGGCGCCGAGCCCGGCCGCTCGCACAGCTTCTTGTTGGCCACAGGATTCCTCCGGGGACTGCGCTGGGAGCCCCGGGGCGCGCCTTCCTCCATCCCCGCCCCCACGTTTTCTCTGCAGCCTGAAGTCGGGAAGGACGCACGGAGAGTGGATCCTTCAGGTGGTGGGAAAAGCTGAGCGCGGCGGACTTAGCTATGACGAAACTGAGGTTTCCCAGGCCCATGGGGGCTGTGGCACTCCTGGGCCACTGGCCCGGCCCTTTGGGAGAAGAAGCCTTGGGGTGGAGGAGGGTATCGGGGCGCGACCCTCAGAGACGCCTGGGCGCGCGAAAGTCAGAGTGGGGTAGGAGGAGGCGCAACAGGACTGGCCTGGCGGGGAGGCGGGACGACCCTTCCTCCCCACGGACACGCGCGCTGCTGTACACTGTGCCGACCTTGGCTGACTTCACTGGCCAACTCCACGTGCTGAAATATGCACATGCAATGCGCTGTGCGGTTGTCCATCCACAGCTTACCAGCCTGGTGCCAGTTACCCTGCGAAGAGAGAGGGGGCAGCCCCCACAAAAGCATGGGCTTATGGGGCCCCGGTTCCTTCAGTGCTCACCCCACGAAGTAGGGCTGCCAAACGGCCCCACTCCAGGGCTTACCGGAGGATGGTCCTGCGCAGTGGGTGTTTGTTGAACAGATAAGAGACAACAAAAGAGACTAAGAAGAGGTTTGTTCTATGAACTCTTGAAAGTGAAGCAATCGCAGAGGAGAGTTTTGCCAAAGGGCAATCCTCGGGAAAAGATGGCGAGGCATGGATTTTTCTTGGATGTGTGCCTCATCCTGGGGCTCATCCCGCTGAGCATCAAATATTCATTGCAAAAGAGGAAAAAAAACATGCTGTGGACAATGCTGGATGTCTGCTCTCCCCCATGGCCAGAATTAACGGGGAAATTCCTAATCCCTCGTGGTCCTCAGAATCTCCTGTCCTATGCACACCCCCACTAAACCACTGAAGTCCAGTTTCTGGGAGCGCAGCCAGGGAATGTGTATTTTTAATCAAACCACCTAGGTTACTCTGATGAGTGCAAAATCAGAGAGCGCTGCTCTCATGCACTGAGACTGAGCATTATTCTAGTAATAAAAAAGGAGAGGAGTATCCTGGGTGTCTTAAGGTGGCAGTTGAGTGGCCTTTGCCTTCTGGCGGGCAGAAAAGCAGACCGAGGCTCTAAGCACCTGCACCCACCGCTGGGCTCAGGATCTGTGCTGGAGAATAGAAGGGCTAATTTAATTATTCATGCCTTTTTAGAGCATATTACATGTGGAGAAGGTGGGGCACACTGAGTTTTATTTCAACCAAATACCCCTTATCTCCTTATACAATTGATATTTTTATATTGAACATTGGGGATGGGTCATTTGTCATCAGATTGTCTATAATACAGAAAATGATAGACACAACCTAACAGTTCAAACATGATGAGTTAAATAAATAATGGTAAAAATAGACGCTACAATAATATTTAGTGCTGTTACCGCTACGAAGATAAGTGTCTACTGACATGGAAATGTGTTCAGGACATATAAATAAGTGAAAAGGCAGGCCTAGACACAGTGCGAGCCTGTGCGTGCGAGTATGTGTGTGTATGAGTCTGCATACATGTGTAAATGTTTCTGAGCATTTTATTTCCTTTCTTTTGTTTAGTATAGGTAATGCCATTTTTCTCTCCGATGAACAGGTATTGTTTAGGGAATAAAAATAGTTAATTAAAAACAATAAAATTTAGAGTGTCAAGACCCCCAAGGTTACGGATTTTGTTCAAAAGTTTGTCTGTATATAAGGGCTTGGGTCAGGATGCTCACTGACGGTCCTCACACATCTGTTCTTATGAGTTTGGCCCATTGCTCAGTCAGTCAGGGAGTTAACATATATTAATATATACCTGTACGTAAGATGGAAAAGAATAGCTATGACTCTTTTTTTTTTTTTCACAAGTCATGTATTTTAATGGTGCTAAAACTAGAGGTTTGCTTTTTTTTTTTTTTTTTTTTTACATACTTGGCCTTAGCAATGAATCCTCTAATTCAACAGGAAGATATTCTCATGTGCGTCCGTGTGAAGAGACCACCAAATAGGCTTTGTGTGAGCAACATGGCTGTTTATTTCACCTGGGTGCAGGTGGGCTGAGTCCGAAAAGAGAGTCAGCAAAGGGAGATAAGGGTGGGGCTGTTTTATAGCATTTGGGTAGGTAAAGGAAAATTACAGTCAAACGGGGGTTGTTCTCTGGTGGGCAGGAGTGGAGGTCACAAGTTGCTCAGTGGGGGAGCTTTGTGAGCCAGGGTGAGCCAGGAAAAGGAATTTCACAAGATACTATCATCGCTTAAGGCAAGGACTGGCCATTTTCACTTCTTTTGTGGTGGAATGTCATCAGTTAAGGCGAGGGAGGGCATTTGCAATTCTTTTGTGATTCTTCAGTGACTTCAGGCCGTCTGGGCGTATACTTGCAAGTCACAGGTGATGCTGTGGCTTGGCTTGGGCTCAGAGGCCTTACAGATATTACATGCCCTGCTGACCCTACAGCTTCTACCCAGTAGGGCCTGAGGTGTGTGTTTGTTCTTTCTTGTCCTCTGACAGATGACTCCAAACTGTGGCCCACACCAGCACACAGTTATACCCCAGGAATGATTACTCCTTGGCCAGGAGTGCAGGCTTCACTGGGCCCTCTGCCCCAGGGGCTCTCCGCGGCTGCAGGAGGTGTCTGCTCAGGGCTTCCATGTCTTCTGAAGGCTCAGGCTCATCAGGGTAGGAGCTGCTTCCACGCTCGCTTCTGTGTTGCTGGCAGAATTCTATTGCTTGCAGGCTGTTGGACTGAAGACCCCAGTCTCTCCGTAGCATCAGCTTCAGGCTACCCTCTGCCCTGGGCAGGGGACTGGCTTTGCCAGAACTAGCACCTATCAAGAGGCAGGGGGAGAGTTCCAGTGGACGGAACCTGCAGCCCCTCCCAATCCAATCTCAGGAGAGACCGCCATCTCTTTTGCCTAGTTCTATTCATTAGAAGTGAGCCGCTGAGTCCAGCCCTCTTCGAGGGTCTGGCTGTGAACACTAGGGGCAGGGACCAAGGGGAGCCACTTGGGAGGGGAGGTGCTGCCTGGGACCTGCCTAAGACAAGGTGAAGGAGAACATGCCTAGGGACAGACGCCCTTCCCACTGCCCCTCTGTGGTGAGTGCAGGAGTTGCGGATGTGCCCTAAAGGAGTTGTGGCATCCCAGGAGGGAAGCAGCTCCCAGCCATGAGGGCACCATGACCCAGTGCCCCAGCATGTCGGGCTGCACATTTCAGGGCTACCTGAGCTGCAGCCTCTTCCCCTTCCCTGCTGTCTCTGCCTGTGCATGGAGTGGGCATCTCAAATCTGCAGAGGCCAAACTGAGCTCAGGCCTCTGCACACCCGCACCATCCCCCACCGCTCAGTCTTCCTCAGCTCAGCTCCTGGTGACTCCATCTTTCCAGGGGCTCAGGCTGAAGCCTTGCAGTTCTCCTCCACCCCGGCATCTAAGTCCCTCAGGAAAGTCCCTCTTGACTCTTCGTTGCATCTGGAGCCACTGGGGCCAAGCCACCACCTCTGACCTGGACCGGAACCGGCTCCCTCCCCTTCCCCTGCTCTGCCCCCACCTCCACCCCTCCTCCATGCCTCAGGTGTCCTCAACTTCAAAGTCAGGGTGCACCTATCAGGATGTAATTCAGGCATCTTCTCTGCTGACTCGGAGTCACAGGCCCCACACATGGCACACTGGCCTGTCCTCTGCTCCCTTCAGATCCTGGTGCTGCCCAGAGGCCCATGCAGGCACCCGACAACCTCAGGCCCAGCCTGCTCTTTCCTCAGCCCAGACCCTCTCTCCCGACCCACTCTGTCCACCTTCCTCAGGTCTGTCCTGCAACGTCTCCTGCATGGTGAGGCGTCCGCAAATCACTCTCTTAGACATTTTGGGCTCCATGCACACTCCTGTTCCCTCCCTGCTTCTCTTCAAACATCTTCATCCGTGTCACACATGGGGGATTTCACCTATCTGCTGGGCTTCTCCAGAGGTCCCCCTGCTGAACTCTGAATGCGGTGGATTCAGAGATCTTTGACTATTCCCTGCTGCACGCCCAGGGCAGGACAGAGTGAACCTATCATGGGTGCTGCTGATGAATGAAGGAAGGAAGGAATGAAGGACTGAGTGAGTGAGCGAGTGAGTGAGTGAAGGAGCAAATGAGTGAGTAAATGAGTGAATGGGTGAGTGAGTCAGTCAGTGAATGAGTGAGCGAGTGGATGAGGGAAGGAGTAAATGAGTGAGTGAGTAGGTAAATGAGTGAATGAGTGAACGTGAGTGAGTGAGTGAATTGCTGAGTGAGTGAATGAGTGAATGAGTGAGTGAGTGAATGGGTGAATGAATAAGTGAGTAAGTGAATGAATGAGTGACTTAGTGAATGAGTGACTTAGTGAATGAGTGGGTGAATAAGTGAGTGAGTGAATGAGTGATTGAGTGAGTGACCGAAGGAATAAATGAGTGATGAGTGAGTGAGGGAATGAATGAGTGAGTGAATGAATGACTTAGTGAATGGATGAGTGGGTGAATGAGTGAGTGAACAAATGAGTGAATGAGTGAGTGAATGGGTGAGGGAAAGAGTGAGTGAATGAGTCAATGAGCGAACAAGTGAATGAGTGAGTGAAGAAGTGAGTGAGTGAATGAACGAATGAGTGAGTGAATGAGTCAATAAATGAGTGAGTGTGTGAGTAAAGGGTGAGTGAATGAGTGAGTGAGTGAGTGAATGAGTGAAGAGGTGAATGAGTGAGTGAATGATTGAGTGAGTGAATGAGTGAATTAATAAGGAAATGAGTGAGTGAGTGAATAAATGAGTGAATGAGTGAATGGGTGAGTGAGTGAAAGAGTGAGTTAGTGAATGGCTGAGTGAGTGAATGAGGGAATGAATGAGTGAGTGAATGGGTGAGTGAATTAGAGAGTGAATGGCTTAGTGAATGACTGAGTGATTGAGTGAGTGAATGGTTTAGTGAATGAGCGAGTGAATGGGTGAGTGAGTCAATGGGTGAGTGACTGAATGGGTGAGTGAATGAGTAAGTGAATGAGTGAGTGAGTAAAAGGGTGAGTGAATGAGTAAACGACTGAGTGACTGACTGAGTGAGTGAATGAGTGAATGAGTGAGTGACCGAGGGAATAAATGATGAGTGAGCGAGTGAATGAAGATGAGTGAATGAATGACTTAGTGAATGGATGAGTGGGTGAATGAGTGAGTGAACAAATGAGTGGGTGAGTGAGTGAATGGGTGAGGGAAAGAGTGAGTGAATGAGTCAGTGAGCGAACAAGTGAATGAGTGAGTGAAGAAGTGAGTGAATGAACGAATGAGTGAGTGAATGAGTCAATAAATGAGTGAGTGTGTGAGTAAAGGGTGAGTGAATGAGTGAGTGAGTGAGTGAATGAGTGACGAGGTGAATGAGTGAGTGATTGAGTGAATGAGTGAATTAATGAGGAAATGAGTGAGTGAGTGAATAAGTGAGTGAATGAGTGAATGGGTGAGTGAAAGAGTGAGTTAGTGAATGGCTGAGCGAATGAATGAGGGAATGAATGAGTGAGTGAATGGCTGAGTGAATGAGAGAGTGAATGGCTTAGTGAATGAGTGAACGAGTGAGTGATTGAGTGAGTGAATGGTTTAGTGAATGAGTGAGTGAATGGGTTAGTGAATGAGCGAGTGAATGGGTGAGTGAGTCAATGGGTGAGTGAGGGAATGGGTGAGTGAATGAGTAAGTGAATGAGTGAGTGAGTAAAAGGGTGAGTGAATGAGTAAACGACTGAGTGAGTGAATGAGTGAGTGAGTGAATGACTTAACTAGTGAATGAATAAGTGAGTGAATGAGTGAGTAGGTCGCTCAGAGGAGATGAGGACCGGAGCTGCCCTCTGACTGCTACAGTAGACAGGAGCTGAAGGAGGAGTCTGAAGGGTGGGATGTGCCCACTCGGTACATATACCCTGCTCCACACATCCCCAAAGAACCCAATCTCACCAGAGTGGTCTCTTGAGAATTATTGGTAAGAACCTTTTTTCTCAATATTTCATATATGCAGGATGATTTCTTTCTTTCCTTTAAAAGGCCAATCGTTTTTTGGACTTGGAATTCTCCACTGCTGGTCCACGCCACTGTTTTCTCACAAAGGGGCATCCCCCGAGTTGGAGAAAGAGTCATTCCCAGGAATGGATAAAAGCCAGAAGGGCATCATCAGATGGGGCAGCTTCTCCTATCATCCTCCCCTTCCTGCTTGGGTTACCCTGAGTGACTTGGTTTGGAGGTCTACAAAATGCGGACATATCAAATTTGGATAAAAGCCTAAGCAGTTGAAGAGGTTGCAGTGCTAGCAGGAAGGTCTTTGGCTCCCGGCACCCTCCTCCCCTGCAGTCTCTGCTGGACCCAGGACTCTGACTCCACCTTCGGCCTTGGGGGTTTCCTCCCTTCCTTCCCAGCCACTGAGCCGCCTTGGGCTAATTTGCAACCTCAGAGGCGCAGCCCTCCTCCTTTCCTCCTGTCTCTTCCTCTGTTCCCACTTGCCTTCTGCTTCTTTTGGGACTTTGGAAAGTCCAAGAATAAGCAAAATCGTAGACCAGAAAGCACTGCCTTCAGCCCATTCCCCTCCCACCAGCTTCCCTTCAGATTCCTTGATCTTTCAAAATTATTTTGCTTTGTATCTAGATGCTAAGCTTTATATAGAAAACAGGTGGAGTTGATTTCTCGGCCGAGTACAGTGGCTCACACCTATAATCCCAGCACTTTGAAGGCTAAGGTGGAAAGAGTGCTTGAGGTCACATGTGTGAGACTAGCCTGAGCAACACAGGGAGACCTCGTCTCTACAAAATTCAAAAAAAAAGAAAAATTAGCCCGGAGCGATGGCACATCTGTAGTCCCAACTACTTGGGAGGCTGAGGCAGAGGGATCACTTGAACTCAGGAGTTTGAGATTACACTGAGTTACGATTATCTCATTGCACTCCAGCTTGAGTAAGAGAGTGAGAGACTGTCCCCTAAGAAAATACAAATAAAAAGTGCTGGAGTCCATATCCAAGCCCACAGTCAATTGCGACATGTGGATCTTTTATTTTTATAATCCTCCTCTCTTGTCTAAGTGCCAAATGACACTCCCATTGTGTGTAACTACTTCCACCTTTGTCTGGCTTCTCTTTCTTTATGTATTAAGAATCACGTTTCATAGAGTTCTGAGAAATAATAAATAAATCAGCTGTGTGCCGTGGCTCATGTCTATAATCTCAGCGCTTAAGGAGGCTGACATAAGGATTGCTTGAGATCAGGAGTTTGAGACCGGCTTTGGCCACATAACGAGATCCTGTCTCTACAAAAAATAAAAAAATAAAAGAAAACATTAGCAGGACATGGCACACCTGTAGTCCCAGCTACTCAGGTGGTGGAAGCCTGAGGATTGGTTCGACCCTAAAAGGTTGAGACTGCAGTGAGCTGTGATCATACCACTACATTTTGGCCTGGGTGACACAGTGAGACTCTATTTCTAAATAAGTAAGTAACTAACTAAATAAATTAATTAAATTAAATAAATAAAAACAGGTGGAAGCTTCCCAAGACTTTGATGCGGAAACAAGTTGCCCTGAACCAATTAAAATTAGTATCTAAAAACTGGAAAGAAATGAAAGAAGAAAGTTGCATTATTTCTGTAAAGTATGAGGCCATTACAAGTTTTACTTTCTCTAGGACATTTTCTCAGTGGTGTCAACTGAAGTCCACTTCACAGAATGACTTCATCTCCTGAGCACGTTGGAGAACGATGGTTAAAGAGACTTCCTGGCACTGCCGATACTTTTAGTGTCACATGGAAGCACCGAGAGTCATCTGTGTGAAACAGGTGGTATTACAGCGAAGACATTGTTCTTTCACGAACGTCATCGGAACATTTCCCTAATGACTAGCGTTATGTCAGAAAATAAGCGGAGAGAGATAGTTCTTTTTTTTTTTTTTTTTTGAGACGGAGTCTCGCTCTGTCGCCCAGGCTGGAGTGCAGTGGACGGATCTCAGCTCCTGCAAGCTCCGCCTCCGGGTTTACGCCTTCTCTCGCCTCAGCTCCCGAGTAGCTGGACTACAGCGCCCGCCATCTCGCCCGGCTAATTTTTTGTATATTTTAGTAGAGACGGGGTTTCACCGTGTTAGCCAGGATGGTCTCGATCTCTGACCTCGTGATCCGCCGTCTCGGCTCCCAAAGTGCTGGGATTACAGGCTGAGACCGCGCCGGAGATAGTTCTTTACTGGCAAATAAGTTACCCAAATTCCCAGTTAGAAAGACAATCATGATTTTAGCCATGTCAGATGAGGTCAGATATGCCCTATGCTTCAGTGATGGAATGTTACCTCTGAATAGATTAACAGGTATCTTCCACAGCCTGTGACCTGTCGCTGTGTACAAGCTTGAATTCATAACTACCAGCCCTTGAAGCTCCCTTGCTGCCCACGCTGGACTGAAGTGGCTCCCGACTGAGGTATTCAAGGGAAAACTCACTGAAATATTTGAAACCACCGCCATCAACAAGAATGCTCTTCATGTGTGCCCGGATGCACACGCAGAGCGTTTTCTTTTTTCTTTTCTTTTCTTTTTTTTTTTTGTAGATGGAGTCTCACTCTGTCTCCCAGGCTGGAGTGCAATGGTGCGATCTCCACTCACTGCAAGCTCCGCCTCCCGGGTTCATGTCATTCTCCTGCCTCAGCCTCCCGTGTAGCTGGGACTACAGGCGCCCGACCCAGCACCCGGCTAATTTTTGTATTTTTAGTAGAGACGGGGTTTCACCGTGTTAGCCAGGATGGTCTCGATCTCCTGACCTCGTGATCCGCCTGTCTCGGCCTCCCAAAGTGCTGGGATTACAGGCTTGAGCCACCGCGCCCGGCCGATAGTTCTTTACTGGCAAATAAGTTACCCAAATTTCCCAGTTAGAAAGACAATCATGATTTTAGCCATGTCAGATGAGGTCAGATATGCCCTATGCTTCAGTGATGGAATGTTACCTCTGAATATTGATTAACAGGTATCTTCCACAGCCTGTGACCTGTCGCTGTGTACAAGCTTGAATTCATAACTACCAGCCCTTGAAGCTCCCTTGCTGCCCACGCTGGACTGAAGTGGCTCCCGACTGAGGTATTCAAGGGAAAACTCACTGAAATATTTGAAACCACCGCCATCAACAAGAATGCTCTTCATGTGTGCCCGGATGCACACGCAGAGCGTTTTCTTTTTTCTTTTCTTTTCTTTTTTTTTTTTTTTTTTTTTTTTTGTAGATGGAGTCTCACTCTGTCTCCCAGGCTGGAGTGCAATGGTGCGATCTCCACTCACTGCAAGCTCCGCCTCCCGGGTTCATGTCATTCTCCTGCCTCAGCCTCCCGTGTAGCTGGGACTACAGGCGCCCGACCCAGCACCCGGCTAATTTTTGTATTTTTAGTAGAGACGGGGTTTCACCGTGTGAACCAAGATAGTCTCGATTTCCTGACCTTGTGATCCACCCGTCTCGGCCTCCTAAAGTGCTGGGATTACAGGTGTGAGCCACCGCGCCCGACCTCAGAGAGTTATCTTGTTAGTTGTATACGCCAGCATCTCGCAGGAGCTTTTACCTTCTTTGGGTGTCAACTTTGAGATTCTGATGTAAGCCACAGACCTCTTCCTCTGCCTGCAAGAACACCCACCCACAACCACCTGTTGACTGGTTTAGAGAACTCCTGAGCCTACAGCTGCGTCCACCTACAGGAGGAGGAGTGAAGCCTAGACCAGGGACAGGGTCAGAGCTGCGGTCACTCATCCAGGGGTGGACAGCTCTGCATTCTTGGGAGGGCCGATACCCTCTTCTCTTGGAAGGCCAAGCCCAGAGCCTAGATGGTCTTTGAACCCAAATAGACTTTGTGGTCTAGGGAATGAGAGACACATTCACCAGGGGAAGAAATTGGGGATCTCGGTCCTGAGTTTATGGGGCAGACTCTTGCCATTTTCCTCCCCCTTTCCCTGCCATGCCTTATTTGAAAAGAGGTCACTTCCATTTCAGTGAGCCAAGATAGAGCCACTGCACTCCAGCCTGCGCAACAGAGTGAGATTCTGTCTCAAGAAAAAAAAAAAAAAAGAGATCACTTCAAAACTTCCCTGTTCAAACAGTTGACCCTTGAACAACAGGGTTTAAACTGCGTGGGTCACTTGCTTACACATGGATTTTCTTTCACTTCTGCCACCGCTTAGACAGCAAGACCAACCCCTCCTCCTCTCCTCCCACCTCTTCCTCCTCAGCCTACTCAATGCAAAAATGAGAAGAACCTCTATGATGAGCCACTTTATGAATAGTAAACACATTTTTGTTATGATTGCTTTCCTCTAGCTTACTTTACTGTAAGAATACACTATACAATACATATAACACACAAAATGTGTGTTAACTGACTATCTGCGTGATCACTGAGGATTCCACCCAAGAATAGGCGATTAGTAAGTTCCTTTTGGCTAGTCAAAAGTTATTGTCCGAATTTCAACTGTGTGTCGGGTTGGTGCCCTTAATCTCTGCATTGTTCATGGGTCAATTGTATTGCTTAAGAGATGGTCATTGGAACACTCTTTAGGGGCTATTTCTTTGTTTAAAAAAGATTTTGCCACGATGGGCCACTCATTTAGGGCCCTAGGATTCCTCACTTCTGAGCTCCTGCTGCCATAGACCAAGTGCTGATCATTTTTGTTGCTCAACGTACTTGTCACTTCCATCCATCACAGGACCCACGCTGACCTTCCAGGAGCTGCTCCTTCCACTGCCTGTGATCCTGAGGGTCAGCACGTCCAGTCAGGCCAAGTAGCGAGATCAGTTCTCTCCTCTGCCCCAGTTCATGGATGGGCACAGGATGCAGGTGGTGGGGGTAGTCCACCCGGTTCCTGCTAATCCCACTGGATCATCAGGTGGGGAGAGTCAGCTTGCATAGTGAAACCAAAGAGAGCCGCGAGATGGAGAGTGAGAGTCAGAAACCAAGAGAGTGAGATACACACACACACACACACACAAAGAGAGAAAGAAAGAGGGAGAGTGAGAGGGACAGAGAGAGAGAGAGAAAAAAAAAGTCAGAGAAGCAGAGACACAGAGAGACATAGAAAGATGGAGAAAGAGATGAGAGGAAGAGAGAAACAGAGACACACACAGAGTCCTAAAAAGAGACAGAGAGAGACAGAGCAACCAGGAGAGAGACACTGAGAGGGAGAAACAGAGACAGACAAAGTGAGAGGCAGAGAGAGATGGAAAGAGAGATGGGGAGAGGGACGGAAAGAGAGAAGCAAAAGCACAACATTCCTTGAATTGCTTCTCCCTGAAGTCACCATTCTATTTCTGCACTTCCAGTCGCCACCAGGAATCTTTCTAAGTCACCTGTCCTCCTTCCTTCCTCAACTTCCTCACGCACTCTTACTAAAACCTCCTGAAATCTGCCTTCCCAATGACAACTCCTCCTTGAAATGTCACCACTGACTTCCAAACAACCAGCCAATAAAAAAGGTTTTTAAAACAATGACTTCCACCAGTTACTCAGTTTTACTAACGGTTATGGTGCTGTTTCTTAACACTTCTCTCGAAAATCTTTCTCTTTGTTTTTTATCTCTTTGCATGAATTCAAATGAAAATAGAGCACATATTATAGTGAATATAGACTCTACATGATGTTTTGTGCATACCTTATTATTAGTGATAAACACTGTATAAGTAATTTATTTTTGTCATTTCTTTCTTACTATGGTTTGAAAGTGTCCCCCAAATTTCAAGTGTTGGAAACTGAATCCCCCATGCAGTAGTGCTGAGGGGAGGGATCTTTAAGGGGTGATCAGGTCATGAGCGTTTCAACCTCGTGAGTGGACTAATGTTGTTATTGGGGGAGTGGGTTCCTTATCAAGGGTTGGTCTGTTACAAAGGTGAGTTTGACCCCTCTTACTCCTTCATGCTCTTACCCTTCCACCTTCCTGTGGGATGACACAGCACAAAGGTCCTTGCCAGATGCCCAACACCCCTTAACCTTGTAGTTCCCACTTCCAGGACTGTGAGAAGTGAATCTCTGTTTTTGTAAATTACCCAGTCTCAGGCACTCTGTTAAGAGAAGCAGAAAACAGGCGAAGAAAAAATGTTTTAGGATCCTCTTCCCTCACAGTTGCAGTGAGAAGTTTATAGGTTTGTTTTGCTTTGTGGAAGATAGAATGCTAAATAGTAGGCATAATTTTGAAGGTTTCTCTTTCCATCCAAATATTTGATTCATTTTAAAATTTCTGTTACACTGAGTTATTGACTGTCATGTGCGTCCTTGTGCAGAGACCACCAAACAGGCTTTGTGTGAGCAATAAAGCTTTTTAATCACCTGGGTGCAGGCGGACTGAGTCTGGAAAGAGAGTCATCGACGGGAGATAAGGGTGGGGCCGTTTTATAGGATTTGGGTAAAGGAAAATTATAGTCAAAGGGGGGTTGTTTTCTGGCGGGTAGGAGTGGGGGTCACAAGGTGCTCAGTGGGGGAGCTTTTTGAGCCAGGATGAGCCAGGAAAAGGAATTTCACAAGATACTATCATCCCTTAAGGCAAGGACCGGCCATTTTCACTTCTTTTGGGGTGGAAGGTCATCAGTTAAGGGTGGCACGGCATTTACACTTCCTTTGTGATTCTTCAGTTACTTCAGGCCATCTGGGCATACATATATGTGCAAGTCACAGGGGATGCGATGGTTTGGTTTGGGTTCAGAGGCCTGACGTTGACCTTTGCTTCTGATGCCTCAGAGACGTCTCGAAGAAAACCACGGAGGAAACCTCAAGTGTCATGTAGTCTGTCTTATCTAAGTGCCCTCTGGACTTCGAGAAGGCTCTTTCTGTGAACCAGAGAGCTAACAATGTAGCCCAGCTCAAGACACTTTCTTGGAAAAGCTTTCAGAACATAGCCATTCCTGGGGAGCATCACAGCGTTTAGACTTCACAACAGGCACCAGAGAGCAGTCAGAAGGCCATGGAATATTTTGCCTGAATTCCTTCCAGCATTGTGTTCCAGGAACCTTGAAACTCCCTCTCCCTCCACGTGGGTCTTAGGTTTCTCTTTCCAAACCCAAACAGACTTGTTTTTAAACAATCCCCAGGAAGATGATGTCTTATCATTATATATAGTTGAATTGTAAATCTTCTAAATTCAGAAAGAAAGAGTATGGAAATAATTCAGAAGCCCTTGAGTTTTTAGCGAGAAAACTCTGCAGTGAGGGGGGGGATCTTTTTATGTTGCGAATTCCCGGCGTGGTTCTTCCACACACGATCCTTGCTTGTGTCTCTCTCCAAGCCTGTCTGTGAATAACCCACTCATCCTTCCAAGCTCAACTAAAACGCCATGTGACAGAAACAGTCGGTTCAACATCTATCTCCTCCTCCTCTTCTGAATAAGGCTCCGCACTAAATGCTTCATTCTCCAGCTGTCTTTGTGCACCCATGTGGCCACGTGGGTCCACTCTGGCCCATGTGATATAAGTAGAATTGTTGAGCAGCAGGACGTCCAAAAGGACTCCTTAAAAGGAGCCAAACTACTGAGTATGGCTTTTTTTTTTTTCTTTTTCCTGCTGCTTTGAATGCAGCTGTGATTGCAGGAACAAAGCTACCCTCTTGGGGCATGAGGTGATCTAGAAGATACAACCACCTTCAGTCAAAGTGCCTGAGGGAATGATAGGAGAAGCTGGACTCTCTGATAAGATCACAGATCCAGTGCCCTGGGGAGGATTGCCTGCCTTCAGATTCCTTTCATGTGAAAAGACAGACCTTTATATGTCTGAGCCTCTGTTAGCTTGTGTCTTCTGTTTTATGCAGCCAAACTTAACCTTAACTGCCACACACCATCTACTTATATTTTATGATGCTCTCTAATCTCTTAGGTAATTGTGTCCCCCCAGAAACCTATGGAGAGCTGAAGGGGTTTTAGGATCTTGGAATCCACCCTCTTCCTTTGGTACAAGAGGACAAAAGCCAGAGAGCAGTGCGATGGCTGAGGCATGCGAGTGTAAATCAAAAGATACCTGAGACTGATCTCAATCCATGTAAAAGTTAATTCTGCCAAGGTTAAGGCCATGCTTGGAAGAAAAAAACACGGAATCACAGAAACAGTCTGTGGCCTGTGCCTTCCTCCCAAGATGATTTTGAGGGCTTCAGTAGTGAAAGGGGAAGGGTGGGCTGAAGAGGAAGGGTGGGCTGGAGGGAAGGGTGGGCTGGAGGGAAGGGTGGGCTGGAGAGGAAGGGTGGACTGGAGGGAAGGGTGGGCTGGAGGAAAAGGGTGGGCTGGAGGGGAAGGGTGAGCTGGAGGGGAGAGAGGGAGCCTGTGTTCTTCCTCAGGTTGCGAGAGAGCAGATGGGGAATCATCAGTTATTTCTTCATCTCACATGTGGTAAATCAGTCCTTTACATAAGATAAGGTGAACATAGACCAGCTTCCTGTGGCGATATGTAACCCTTTATCTGTAGCTATCTGCTTCGGAACAAAAGGAAAGGCAGTTTCTTGCATGATTCAGCTTCCAGCTTAATGTTTTTTTCTTTTTGGCTGAGAATTGGGCTCCTGAGGCTTTATTCTTCCCTGCAAACTCTATTGTATGTGAAAATTTTGTTCGGGGTCTAAAGTTGTTTACTTACTCCAGCTACATCCCTTAGCTCAATTTCCATTTGGAGTGGCTTCTGGAAGGCTGGAATTGAAATCCACCAGGGCCCATTTCAAGGTGTTCCCAACATCGCCTGGGAAAAAGGAGCCCGAATGCGCTTGCCTGTGGATGCAGGTCAGTCATCATAACGCACAGAAACAGCGTTGACCTCAGCCTGGAGCCATTGTCCTGAAAGGGGATTCTTCCCAGCTCGGGCCTGAGACTGATCCCTGAGAAGCGGCCCCTCCATCCCTGAACCCTTCCTGCTTGTGTCTCCTCACTTCCTAGTGATCACGGCATTCAGGCTCAGAATGCTGCAGGCCTATCCCACTGGAAGCTGCCGAAGTGCTTCCTACCACACAGGACGCCTGGCACAGCAGCAAGATCAAGGGACCAGCAGGGAAGAGGCTGCAGTCATTTGGGGGAACAGCCTGAAAATCACCTGGAGCCTGGTGGCAGGTGGTCCCACCTCCTCTCTAATATTAGGTCCCAGAGAAAATGACAATATGAACAACTCATGTCACCATTATTAGCAGAATCTTTTTCTTCTTTCCTTAGTTTTTTGTCATTAAATTGAGCTCAATATGCCTATTTCTTTTTTTTTTTTTTTTTTTTAGAGAGAGTCTTGCTGTGTTGCCCAGGCTGGAGTGCAGTGACGCGATCTCGGCTCACTGCAAGCTCCATCTCCCGGGTTCATGCCATCGTCCTGCCTCAGCCTCCCGAGTAGCTGGGACTACAGGGGCCCGCCACCATGCCTGGCTAATTTTTTGTATTTTTAGTAGAGACGGGGT
This sequence comes from Trachypithecus francoisi, assembly GCF_009764315.1. NCBI lineage: Eukaryota > Metazoa > Chordata > Mammalia > Primates > Cercopithecidae > Trachypithecus > Trachypithecus francoisi. Next base: position 117,000,232 of record NW_022681458.1, read on the forward strand.
TTCACCGTGTTAGCCAGGATGGTCTCGATCTCCTGACCTCACGATCCGCCTGCCTCGGCCTCCCAAAGCGCTGGGGTTACAGGCGTGAGCCACCCTGCCAGGCCTATAGGCCCATTTTCTGCTTTTAATGCCACCAATACATGAAAGTCCAGAACTATTTCTGTAAAAAATAGTTTCATTTTCATTATTTTATGTTTCATTACATTAATTCTATTATTTTATTCTCTTTGTATTTTTTAGAAGAACTTCAGCGTGAGAGGGGCTATGCCTGCTGCCTTGTGGCTGCAGAAGGAGAGAGAAGGAGTCTCTCTAAAAAGGGGTTACAGGAAAGCCCTGAGGCGAGATACTCACTTCAGAGGGTTCAAGACAAGGACACTCACTTTGTTCTGTGCGGTGTGGAGACAAGGGTGAGCGCTCCTCAGTGGCACCAACTGGTTCCCTCTTGTCCTCAGCTGCCAGTGCCCTGGGACATGTCATTTGGACAAAACCCTTTTCCATGTCCTGCCATCCATTCCACGGAGGCAGGAGAAAGGGGTCTGGAGGCAGGAACATAAGGCCTATTCACCCTGACTTTGGAGAACTAAATCAAATGGAAACTCTTGGGCTATGACAGGAAATATCCTCTCCATTTACACAGGGCATCCACCGAGTACATGACTTTGTCCTTTGACTTCATCCTCTTCATTTACATAGGGTGCACACCAAGTAACCAATGGAAAGCTCTAGAGGGGATCTGAACCCCAGAAACTTCAGTAACAGGCTCCCTGTGCTCAGGCGCTCCCACCCTGTGGAGTGTGCTTTCATTTTGCGTCAGTCTCTGCTTTGCTGCTTCATTCTTTCCTTGCTCCATTTTTGTGGTGTGTCCAATTCTTGGTTCAAGGCATCAAGAACTGGGACACGTTCAACCAGTAACATTACCTTAATATCTTGGTTTAAAACTGAATTCTGCTTTTCATCTGTTCACCTAGTTTTTAGAAAATGACAATGAAATACAACTTGGAACTTACCACAGCTTAATACGAGGGTCACTATGAGCTATACAACAGGTTTGATGCTTACAAGTTTGCAACATTTTTTATTACTCTTTCATTTACAAACTACAGTAAATATTTTATTTTTTATATTTAATTATGAAATATATGACACATAAGAGTCTATAAAATTTGGGTGGGCACGGTGGCTCATGCCTGTAATCCCAGCATTTTCGGAGGCTGAGGCGGGTGGATCATTTGAGGTCAGGTCAGGTGTTCAAGACGAGCCTGGCCAATGTGGTGAAACCCGTCTCTACTACAAAAATACAAAAGGTGAGCTGAGCATCACGACAGGTACCTGTGATCCTAGCCACTCAGGAGGCTGAGGTGGGAGAGTTGTTTGCACCCAGGAGACAGAAGTTGCAGTGAGCCGAGATCGTGCCGTTACACTCTAGCCTGGGCTACCTGAGCAAAACTCCACCTCAAAAACAAAAAAATAAACAAAACTGAATGCATAATCCGATAGATTAATAATTGCACTGATGTCATCATCCATTCGCATCGAGTGTCTTGAAAGACTACAATATGCCCTTCCTTGATCACCTGGATCTTCCTTCTTCACCCAGACATAGGACTAACGTGTTAATGTTTGTCTTGCTTTTCATAAGCTTTATCATTTCTGTGTGTATTATTAAGCAATGTCATATATAATGGTTTGTGAACTGTATATGGAATAGCAGTGCATTTTTCAGCAATTTCCTTTGTTCACTGTAATTTTTCATTGTTAATACTTCTAACCGCAGTTCATTTTCACAGCTGTATCATATTCCACAATGTGACTATGGCAGTCTTTTTCTTTGATACAGGTGCATATCGATGGCTTTCAAGTGTTTTCTATTTCTACAATCACCCCCTAAATATTCTTGTCCCGTATGTGTCTCTTGGAGAAGATAGTGCAAGGGCATTTCTGGGGCAGACATGCCTGAGAAGGCAAGTGTGAGGCCACAGAGGGCCGTGCCTAGCTTTTTATGAAGCACAGTTTCTTTTTTTTTTTTTTTGAGACGGAGTCTCGTTCTGTCGCCCAGGCTGGAGTGCAGTGGCTTCATCTCGGCTCACTGCAAGCTCTGCCTCACAGGTTCATGCCATTCTCCTGCCTCAGCATCCCGAGTAGCCAGGACTACAGGTACCCACCACCACGCCCGGCTAATTTTTTTGGATTTTTAGTAGAGATGGGGTTTCACCATGTTAGCCAGGATGGTCTCGATCTCCTGACCTCGTGATCCGGCCGTCTCAGCCTCCCAAGGAGCTGGATTACAGGCGTGAGCCACCGCGCCTGGCCAAGTTACAGTTTCTTAACAGGAGCGACAGCAGTGGATACTTTGCCAGTAGTTGATCTTTTCCAACTCTGGGATTTTTGTGGCTCTGCTGAATTTGTTTCTTGAATTATTGGATGTATCCACAGTACTATGTTTACTTATGTTTTGTAACTTTTTGCACGTGGACTTATCTTCCTTGGAATTTTATGTGCGGAGATATTTTGAGGACAGGATTGCATTGTTTCAGCAAAGATATTCACTCACATGGGGTAGAGTGAAGTTAGCAGCCGCCTGGTGCCACGTCGATTTGACCCATGCTCTCCAGGCCTTCCAGCATGAACTCCTGGAGGACTGTGTCTCATCGGTTCTCAGGGTCAGTGGTTTTCCCTCCACCCAGCACCAATGCAGGGACAGGTGCTCTCCTTGCTGCTCCTGCTCTGAGGTGGGCTTTTATTGGAAGTCTAAGATGTCAGATTTCTGACCTCATTTTGGAGAGACATCCGGTTTTGTTTCTGATGTCCCCTCCTCTGTGCAACTGTCCAAACAGAAAAAAAATCCCACTTTGGTTCCTGCCAATTCTTTATTGACTGCTGTGGATTCCATCCTTCAATGCCAGCTCAGTAATGCACTTACAAAGATGCATTTTTATAGGTTTTACCCAACATCTCAGTTGTTTTTGTTGGGAAAGCTATTTAGTGTCCCTTATGTTGAAAATTGGAAGCTGGCAACACCGTATGTAGAGAGCTGCTCTTACCCCTTTCCATCATCATCATGCTGGGTTCAGGCCTTCTTTTCCTCTGTGATTAAGCTGCCACAATGGGCCGGGTACGGTGGCTCATGCCTGTAATCTTAGCACTTTAGGAGGGCAAGGTGGGTGAATCACCTGAGGCCAGGGCTTCAAGACCAACCTTGCCAAGTTGGTGAAACTCCGTCTCTACTAAAAGTACAAAAGATTAGCCCGGCATGGGGGTGCATGTCTGTAATCTCAGCTATTCAGGAGGCTGAGGCAGGAGAATTGCTTGAACCAGGACCTGGCAGGTGGAGGTTGCAGTGAGCCGAGATCATGCCACTGCACTCCAGCGTGGGCAACAGAGTGAGATTTTGTCTCAAAAAAAAAAAAAAAAACTATATATATATATATATATATTTGAAGTTTTATCCAATGAGAGCAGGTGTTCCAGAAGACCTCATCTAAATACAGAATCAGAATGGGGGGCCCATGTCACACCTGCCATTTTTTCATCTTTGCAGCTGGGCTTTTCTTGTCTTCTCTGCTGGACTCTGCTGTTTCCCACAAGGTCTTCAGAGAGTCTGCCCTGAATCCTACAACCAGGAGATGAGAAGCACAGAGTGACACCAGCAGGAGAACATAAAGATGCGGTGACAGTTGTCCTCCTCCAGCAGAGTCCAGAGCAGTGCACTCCTACCGCTGGTGCCCTAGCGAAGACTGGGGCCAACAGGCCCGATGATAGTCTAGGAGTGCTGCAGTCAGGGTCCCCACAATGGGCACCCAGCCTCTGCCCTTGCACTCTGCATGAGCGTGACCATTGTCACCTCAGAGCCCCTGGGTACAGATCAATGCATCTTATCAGAGCTGCATGTGAGGAAGGACCACGTGAGTCCCAGGAAACAGCTGAGGCCCTGCAGGGGGAGGTGGCCAGGACCGAGACCTGATGCCTCTGTGGAGAATCATCTGTGGGTGTGGGTGGCACTGTGGGGTCAGTGCCCGGGTTCTGCTGCTCCCCCTCCTCAAAGATCAGGGCCCGAGCAGGGGCTGGTGTGTGTGTGTGGCACCTGGAACTGCAGGGCCACCACTTTTGTGTGAGGCCGTCATGGAGACCTGAATACGGTGTCCTGTGCAGACCCCACCCATCCATTGGCCCCAATGCCTGGCCAGCTTCTGCCAAGATGAGAGGGTGAAATTTGGAAGGTGGTTGTAAGCTGAAGCCTGTCCCCCGGTGGCTGACATACAGTGGTGACACTCCCTGTGTGGGGGAAAGAAAGAGAGATCATAATGTTATTGTGTCTATGGAGAAAGAAGAAGACATAAGAAAGTCCATTTTGATCTGTACTAGGAAAAATTCTTCTGCCTTGAGATGCTGCCAATCTGTAACCCTAGACCCAACCCTGTGCTCACAGGAGCATGTGCTGTATTGACTCAAGTTTTAATGGATTTAGGGCTGTGCAGGATGTGCCTTAGTCAAAATGTGTTTGCACGTCCTGGACTCCAGGCTGCCAGCTGCCTGTCCAGGGTCTGAATGTCCTACTGTGACCTGTTTCCTCACCTGGCCCGGAGGACAGATAGGGAAGGCTTGTTTTGAGGATTAGGCAGGGTAATCCCAGTCAGCCCTCATTAGCTTACCTATCCTCCAGGTCTTTTTGATTTCTTTTTTCTCTTCTTTGTTATGAAACTCTGGAGAATTGTCCTCCAGCCTGTCTTCAGCTGGGGAGGTAGAAAGGTTGGACGATGCCCTTGACTTCAGGGCCCCTTCTGGCTGCCCCTTCCTCCTAGGGTTTTTAAACGCATATACTTAGCAACATACCCTGTACCTGAGAGAGCTGCAGAGAACCTCCTGCGTGTCCAAACCAGAACACTTTGTTCCCTGACCCCGGGCGCTCATCACACCCCAAAGCCCAAATACTTTCAGGTGGCCAGCTTCAGACAAGAGTCTGAACTCAATGCTTGTTTTCTGAGGTCTACACAGGCCCGTATGATGGGGCTACCTCCATTCTACCCTATGCCCCCCAATCCATTAGGGGCCTCAAACCCAGTGATCCCTAACTGGGAGCAAGTTTCCCCAGGCAAAGAAAGCAGCCCTCCCTAGGATGCTGGCCTGGCCATGTCCCAATGGACATCAGTCCTGGAGCAAGAGGTCCAAGGCAGGGAGTTTCACCCCCCATTTCACCAGGTGTGGTGACATTTCTGGGTTCCTAGCCTTCAAGATGGGATTTCTTCACTGTGCCACAGTGTGGGAAACCGAGGCACAAGGCCAGTGAGCAGTAAAGAAAGAAAACCTCTGTGACTAGGAAACGTGTCACTTGCCCAGCACAGCCGCTCCAGGATAGCACCCTTTGGGATGTACCGTTGAGCTGTTCCTGGCACGTGGCATGGCACTGGTGTGGAGGTCAGCAGCTTGTGGAGTTGGGGGAGGGGGTGTTGGCAGGAGCTGGTAATTTTGGACCCACCATGGGGAGGAAGGGGACATTGGCCCTTTCCCCACACCTTGGGCACAGCAGCAATTTTCTTCTCTGATGTGTGTGGGCACCAATGCCTATGTGGGTGTGGGTGCGTCCTCCCCTTTTGTTGATGAAGAACCTTCCTGCAGCCATTGGGGTGGGTATGGGCACCACACGTGCCTGGCAGCAGGGTGGTGCCTGCGGAGGCTTGGCTACTGTATGTCTCCCTGCCACTTCCCCAGGGGAAGCAGGCCCTGTGCCCTAGTGTCCCTCATATCCAGTCCCTCACATTCTTCACTTGGCATCTCTGCCTGATTCTCCCAACTCAGCCCCTGCCAGGTTTCTCCAAACCATGTGGGCCCTGGGATGGGATTAAAGGAGGCAGCAACTGTGCTGCCTGCCTCTGCCTGAAGTCAGGGATCCCTGGCCGCTACTGGCATCTGGTGGGCAGGGTAGGTGGGGAGGTCATGGGTCAGCTTTTCCACTCCCTAGCCTGCACTGGCTAAGTCACCAGGTGTAACTGGCCTGGAGGCTGATCTGTGTCCTCCACAGTCCCTTGATGCATTATATTGAAGCTAATCCTTGTGTGAATGACTTGAGCTGTTGTTACCGCCCAGATGAAACCAGAACCGGAAGACTGTTGCACTTGGACCCAGAGCCTGGGGCTGAGGCTGCCGTGACCACCCTGTTCTCTTCCTTCTGGGATCCCCAGGAAGCTCCCAGGACTGAATGATCCCCATAAAACACAGTGGCCAGGATGGGAGGGCTGGAGGTCAACTCCCCCCTGCCCCTGCCACCACAACCAAGAGGCCCCCATGGAGGTTGGCCCTGAGCTGTGGGTCCCTGTGGGATGCAGGTTCCCACGGATACTTCAGGGGGTGAGCATGGGTCCTCCTGGCTGACGGGAGCCTGGTGGACACTGGGTGTGTGGGGCCTGTGTAGGTGGGTTGGACAGCACTGGGCCTAGCCAGGGAGCCAGGGACTGGTGTGGCCTAAGTGGGTAGCAATATGTTGCCAGAACAAAACTACAGTGCAACCAGCCCAGCTGGTAGGGATAAGGAGGCCTGCCTAGCAGGACCATCCACCCCTGTCCTGGCCCCAAGCCCAGACGGCCTGCCTGTACTGGACATTGCCTGGTCCAGGAGGCCTGCCTGGGCATGTGGGTCAGGGGGTGTGTCCCTGGGTTCCAGGCTTTGGTGGACCCTTGGGAACTGAGCATCCTCTGGGCAGGAGGAGGGCCCGCGGTCCACTGTTCGCATGTGCCCCTGGGGGTGTGCCCCCACCCCAGCTTCTCAGCCCGCACGGGGACGTGGCCAGGGCTCCTCACCTGCTCTGTGGCTCCAGCTCTGAACAGCTCACTGGTGACTCTGACAGCTTCCTCCCCAAAACATGGGTCCTCGTCTGTGGGAATGGGGTGTCCCAGGCCCCCTGCAGGCAGGAACCCACCCTCAGCTCCTCTGCTGGGCTCTCCTGGGCTTTCTTACCTACTGGCTTGTGAGAGCCGGTTGGCCAAACATGGTGTGCTGTGTTTATCTTGGGCTCTTTCTTAGTGTGTGGTTTCTGTAACTACTGCCGTGTAGATCTTCTATATGAGTTTTAGGTAGAGAATCTTGCCCAGCCAGAGGTCCCCCATCCCAGAGAGCCTCCACTTTGGCGCCCCCGGGCTGGTCCCGCCTGTGCTCCGCTTGGTGTGAGTGTTGAGTGTGATGGATCCACGTGGCTACTTGACCCTGCATCTCCTTCCTCCTTGTTGCTGAGGCCAGTTCTGTTCTCTCTTTCTCCACCTGAACTGCATCTGAAGCCAAGATGAAGGATGAGAAGTGGCTGCTAAGAAGGACCTTCCTGCAGCGAATCTGCTGTGAGGAGGCTGCGCTGGCCCAGCCTGTCATTTCCTTCTCTAAGCTCATTCCAGAGGTCGGCCAGGGGCAGCCTGTGCCTCCTTCTCTTGTGGTCCGTGAATCAAGAATGGATTTTATATTTCCAAATGGTTGAACAAATCAAAAACTAACACTTCATGACACTGAGAAGCTTCCATGTCCATAAGTAAAGTTTGATGGGGGCTGCAGTCATGCCCATCTCTTCACAGGCCACCTGCAGAAGGCTGCTGTGGTGCAGCCATGGCAGAGTTGCGTCCTTGAGACAACGATCAGTTGGCAAAGCTGAAAATACTGACTCTTGGCTCTTTAGGGAAACAGTTTCCAGTCCCTGGTTTAAGGGCTGTGTGGCAGGACCCCAGGATCTTGGTCAGCTTGTTCGTCACTCAGGACCTGCTGTGGCCTTCACTAGTATGTCTGCAAAGTCTGCGTGCTGTGGTGCCTCTCATGGGAGCGTTGAGCTCTGTCGTGCTAGATTTCAGGGTGTCTGCCTCATGGTCACCTGTGTCACCAACAGAGACCCTGTGGCCAGATTCAAACTAGCAGGAACAGTTGATCTTTGGCAGCAGGGATACCTTCGAGCTGAGCTGCCCCACCCTGAGGTGGTCCCATGACACCCACTGTCTGGGTCAAGGTTGGGGCAGGGCTGGTGTCCTGAACTGCCCTGCGATGTGGATCGTAATAGCCTGGGGGGAGAGAGGGTTGCTATGACTCCCCACATCGTAGGGAGTGCCTCACCCCCTGCGATGTGGATCGTAAGAGCCAATTACTCCCCCCTGCAATGTGTGTCCATTATTAGCAGTCTCTTTTGTTCAGGATATCAGGAACAATTTCACAGGTTGCGTGTACACAGTCTGCGACAGGACAAAGAATACCATCCTCTGCACCTCCGGATATTAGGAACCATATCACACAATAGGTGTATACCTTTTGGGAGATTTGGGGTAATGTCCTCATGTGCCTGTAGTGTGTGCAGCAGCTAGTGAGTGGCAGGCTGAGCCAGGACACACCTAATCCACCCCATCCCAGGGCTCACTCTCACGTATCGACTAAAGGGGACCCCATTTTAGAGGCAATCGGCAAGGATGCCCATTTACCCCTGCCTCTCCGCCAGCCTTCCAGGCCCCATCCAGCCCAGCTTTCTCTCCCACTCCTCTGGGCCCCGGGTCCAGAGCCTCCTATACAAGGAGGAGGGTGTGGCCTTGGAAAGACAGCCGCCCTTGGGGAATTCCGAGGGGGCCTCCCTGTGGGAAGCTGGCCTGGGCTGACAGCACCGTCACGATGAGGCCCAGAGGGCTGTGCACGAGAAGGAGGTGAAGGAGGCCTCTGCCCCTCGACCCCAACCATGGACTTTGGCCTCTCAGGTACTACTTGGCCCTTTCCTTCCTCCTGGACACGCGGAGTGGGCGGCAGGCTTGACCAAGAGAGATAAAGGGCCACTTCTGGGAGGCCCGTCCCGTGGGTCCCAGGTGAGCCCCCGAGCGGTGGGCAGCGTCCCTCTGGGCCTGACACCTGGCACCTCTCTGTCTGGCTGGGACTTGGGAGACCACAGGGACCGCTTCTGACCACCAGGTGTTGCCAGCACTGGGCGGGGGCCTCCCGGGCAGCCCCAGGCCTGTGGTGAGGGATACGGGGCGGGGTCTTAGGGCTGCGCCAGCTCCTCTTGTTGTTCTAAGGCCCCCAAGATCTCGGTCCCTGGACTGGAGCGCCCTGGCCCCTCAGCCCATAAGGAGCACTGACCCGGTGCCGGTGCAATGCGGAGGAGGGGCGGGTGCCTGCTGGGCAGAGGGTGGAGACACCCC
>NW_022681458.1:117009471-117080803 GCF_009764315.1 Trachypithecus francoisi
CAGAATATTATGTACCATTAATCCATTTGTATGACAGGCTTAGGCTGACTACCACGGGACTTTGGAAAATATCATACTCTATATTGGTTTCTTTCTCCAAAAGGACAATTATTCATCTGGTGGAATGTGGAAGAATACATATTGAAAGTAGAAATGTACTCTGCCAAACTACATAGAAGAATTTCTCCAAGCAATTTCTGTAAACACCCATCTTTAAGCACTGTATGATACAATTGCCATCATTAATTAGCTTTATGGGACTGTGCTCGAGAAGGAAATTAAAGTAACTGTTTCTGATAAATAATCATTATTATTGTAGCTAAAATTATAAACTATGCTGTTCTGATTATGTCAAGTTTTCCACAGTAAGTGAAATAAATATTTCTAGAAGTCAGTAAGCTTTCCATAGGGTAAAAGAAAATTAATGAAAGTTATAATATTTATCAGTCAGTGGAATAACCAAAGATCTAGAGTTACAATGCAGGTGAGGTCAGAACTCCCTCAAATTTTTTATGTTTTCTATCCTTATCATCTGATTAAAATATTTTTTCTGAATAAGTTGATAAATAATTGCCTACATAGGTAGATGAGGCTAGAAATCTGATCTTCCAATATTGCTGATTATCAGGCAACATATCTAGAAATCTAGACCAATGAAACCAGATTGTATCTCATTAGTATTTTTTTTTCTGAAGAATATTAACCTATGAAATATTGATTATACATGTTTCTATATAAGCCAGTTTTGGAGGACACCAGCATAGTCTCGGACTGAGTTGAGCTATAGACAGACTTGAACTTTGCTGAAAAGAGCAAAAATATTATACTGTCTTAGCCCAGGTAAAAGAGACAGTAACGAGGCAACCAAAACTAAAAACAAGACAAAACAAAACTAGAAACTAGTTTGGTAAAGACCTTGTTACACTCTGTGGCACACACTCCATTTTGATCTTACCATATATGTAGTAAGTTGAAAGGTAGAACCTAGAAATATGCCCAAATCCCAAACATCTGTGAAATGTTAACCTATTCGAGAAACGGTTTTTTGCAGATATAATAAAGTTCAAATCTTGAGATATGATCATCCTGGATTACCTGGGCAGGCCCTAAATCTAATGAGAAATGTTCTTCTAACAGAAAAAAAAAGAAAAAAAAGAAAACACAGATGTCACAGGAAGCAGCAAAGTGAAGACAAAAGGAGCACAAGCCAAGGAATCCTAAGGATTACCAGGAGCTACAAACCAAGGAATCCTAAGGATTACCAGCAGCCATCAAAAGAAAAGCGTGGACTGGATTCTCTCCGGAGGCTTGGGAGGGAGTGTAGTCCTGAGGACATCTTGATTTCAAACTCCTGGTTTTAGGATTGTGAGCAAATATTTATATTACTTTAAGCCACACAGTTTGTGGTAATTTGTTACAGCAGCTCGAGGAAACTAATGCACCATGTTATCTTCAAAGTGAAATGGTAAATAAAAAGATACTGAATGGTATATTTAATGGTAAATTAAAATACACCAAGAGAGTCACTTATAGGGAAAAATAAAAGATAGATATTCCATTTAACTGCCTAAAACGACTGCAAAGACACGTGGATAAAACTTGCTGACAACTTAGAAGGCTGGCTTTGGCAAGATGAAAAGAAGTTCCAGGTGAGAATAGTCCATGTGGACATAAATCTTCTCTATATCTACTAAGCAAAACATCTAATGAGAAAGACAATCTTTTTGGTTTATGAAAATGTTTCCATCCATGAACCCCATAGGATAAAAGGGCATGTCTAGTGAAAGCTGGACAGACTTGAGTGACAAAAGTGGTTTCCTGGCAGAAAATAGGTTGGATTTCTGGGAGAGACCAGAGAAAGGGAAAACAAATTCTGGTTGTAGGCAACATGGATAAACCATTTACTATTGTCTCCCTGCAGTATAAACAACCTATTGCTCCCCTTTAAGATGGCAGGGACACAAAAAAACTTTTGGAGTGACTCTTGAGGAGCTGATGGAATATGTGGACTGCACCATTTTTTCTTTCTTAATACTGCCTGTTTCAGAACTCTTAATGAACTCTAGGGCTCTGTGTTTTTATTTTGTTTGCTGTGTTTTGTTTTGGGAAGGATGTAGAAGTCCGTGAGGCGGCACACTGGTTTCAATTTTCCTAGATAGTCGTGTATTTATTTCAACTGCTTGGCTGACAGGGATAAGTGCTAAGACCCTATACTTTTAATTCTTTTCACCGTGTTCAGCATGATTTAACAGTTGACAGCCACTGTGATGTATCAGAAAGATTGTGCTATGCAAAATATTCTTCCATTGATAACAACAATTTCATTGTCATTGTATGGTGCAGGTGCCATGGGGAAGTCATGGTGATGTATTGGGATCATTTAGATCTTCCACATGTAATTTTCTAGAAATCCTGAAACCTCTGCCCTGATTCATAGAAGGTTTCAGGCACAGTCCTGATTGTCCCTCTGGCTACAGTTTTCTACCTGTAAGTTAAGAAGACAGCAGAAAGCATTAAAAGGGGAGGGAGCATTCAGTGATATGGAGTGAATAAAATATTTTGGCACACTGACGGATTTATAGTCAGCTCTACTATTTACTTGCTGTGTGATATGGAAGACATTTCTTATCTGCACAGAGATCAACTTCTGTGTCAGTTAGAAACTATAAAGTGCTGCCAGAAACAGAAACTAAACTTTGATGGCTGAACACAAATGGGTTTATTCTTGCCTCTAAAGTAAGCATGAGAAGACAGTCCAGGGTTGGTATGAAAACTCCAAAAAGTCATGGAAAACTTGGGTCCTTATCTCTGCTTTCTTTAGTAGATGTCTTCTGTCCTTAAGGCTACCTCAGATTCATGGTGGCTCCCATGATCACATCTACACTCCAGGCATGGAGCTAAAATGTGTGCATTGGTAGGGAAGAGGATAAGAAGGGGGACAAATATTTGCATTCTTCAGGAAATTTTCTAACAGAACTATCTGATACTATTTCGCTTACTTCTCTTGTACCTTCCTAGTAGTCATAGAAATTAGAAAAGACCATCTTTTTCTGGACACATTGCATCCCCGTTAAAAAGAAGTCCTAGTACAAGGAGTAAGTGTTTTTTTAAGTCATCCAAAACAACTGAGTAACTATCACTTCAAATGTACTCGAGTATGACCGAAAGTTGCCACATTCATTTTCATATGTACCTTTGAGTTTTGCCCGCTGCCACAGTACATCTGATACCATAAGCATTGCGTATGTTTCCTTTAGGTACTGGCTTTGATACAATGATCCATATCCTCTTGTCTCCTAACACCCTGCTATTCATTCATTCATTCACTCACTCATTCATTCATTCAGCATTTACTCTGATTCTACTATGTGTCAGGTTCCAAACTGAATAAAATACAGTCTCTATTATACAAGGAGCTCGAAGTCTACCAGGGAAAACAGACAAACAGACATACCTACAACACCACTTACTTATGCAAAGATAAACACATGAAAAAAATTGTTATAATATGTTAAGAGTTGTGGAGCCACTAAGACAGGAGCGGTCAGGGAGGGGAGAATCCCAGAAACCCTCATGCCATCTTCCTGTTAAAGCCTCTTCCCCCCATCCCAGGATCACTTACCCTGAATTCTTAGAACCTGAATTGCTTCTTTTGAAACTTGGTAATGCTTGCCATCATACCATATGTGCTCATTTGTATCAGGCTGCTGTTAATCCACATGATATTTTCAAGATCTATCTATGTTGTTGCATGCAGCTGGAGCTTGTTTGTGGTTTTACAGTGTTCTTTTGTATGATAGTGTCACAATTTATTCAATCATTCCACTGTCAGTGGGAATTTTGGTAGATTCTGGTTTTGGAATGTTACGAATAATCTTGCAATAAAACTTTTTTGTAAATATATGTGCTTATTCCTATTGGGTATGTATTATAAAATTACTAGGGTATATTTCATGTGCGCGTGTTTTTTTTAATGATAATGCTCAACAGTTTTCCAAAGTAGTAGTATAAATTCTATTTCCATGTAAAATACATTTATAGAAATACGCCTCCATTGAGAGTTCTAGTTCGCCCACATCCTCATCAACACACAATGTTGAACTTAATCTCATCTTATCCTTTCTCTCCCAAATCTGTTTCTTCTACATCATAGTGACAGAGCTGCATTCCGTATTTGTGTGTCTGCACTGATTTCTCTGTTTCAGTCCCTAAATTCAATAAAGCACAAAGCACAATTATTCTATTTCTAAATATGTTTCTAATGTATCACTTCTCCCTCCTCTGTTGTAACTTTCCTACTCTAAACAAACGCAATATCTCACTTGGTCGACTGCAGTCGCTTTTCAGCTAGTATTTCCTTTTTTTTTCTCCCTTCAATCCAGTCTTCATACAGAGATCAATGGGGCATTCTGAGATGTGTTCAAAAGTAAATCATATTATTTGACATCTTGTTTAGAAACCTTCATACAAATTGTACTATAATTCTAATGTTTTAAGGTTCATTCTTTAGTATGTATCGTAACATTATTCTTTTTATGGTTAAATAGCATTCCATTGTATAGATATGCCACATTTTTGTTTATCATTTCTTTTTTTTGATACACATTTGTGTTATTCTCACCCTTTGGTTACTGTAAATAGAGCTTCTATGAACATTAGTGTACGTTATGCTAAATGGAAGAAGCCAGACACAAAAGGCCACATATTATAGGATACCATTTATACAAATATCCAGAGTAGACACATCTATAGCAAGAAAAAGCAGATTTGTGGTTTACAGGAGCATGGAAGAAGAGATAATAAGAGTCACTACTTAACGAGTATGAGAGTTCCATTCAGGGTAACAAAAGTTCAGAAATTAGATAATAGAGGTGTTGAATAACACTGATTGTAGTTAATGCCATAAAATCAAACACTTTAAATACTAGATTTTACGTATATTTTACTACAATAAAATTAGATTACTGAGGGTTGCACAACTCTTTACTAAAATCATTGAGCTTTGCACTTTAAATGAGTGAATTTGTAATTCGTTATTTATGTGTCAATAAAGCATTTTCTTTAAAGCCCTTCATATAATTCTCATTTACTTTTACAAAATACCAAACTTGTCATCTTGAATGATCTCACTCCTTTTGATCCATCATTCTCATTTGGAGCCGTTCTTCTCAGGTTAACTAACCTCAGACCCTTTTTAATCTCCTTTTAGTTTCTGTAGCACATCGCATCTTCCTTACCTTGAGCCTTCTATGCTTGCCATTCTCTCTGCCTGGGACCTGCTTCATCTGGATTCTCCCACATGGCAGAATCATTCTTTCACTAACTTTCACTTTGAATCTCATCCCTGTAGATAGATCGCTCCGCACCCTGTACAAGTCACCCTCAGGTCGTGCCTTCTGCACTCACATCCATTCCGTTTGCTCTCCCAAGACTCCTACGTCATCATCTCATTACCAATTATCCATTTAACATCTGTCTTTCCCCCACTAAGGTATAAGCTCCATGAGGGTGGAGACTATGACTACTTCATCTACTTTTAATGGTATCTGGCACATAGTGCTTAAGAAATATTTATCAGAAAGAAAATTATGAACGCACGTCTCTCACTGGTCTACATTTGAAAGTGACATTTCAATAGATGCTCTGAATCAAGTCACTCCTGACACTTCTGTGAAGAATTCTGACTATGCCTGACCCATCTAGAACTCCAGCAAATGTTTTTCGGATCAACTTTGGAAATGTCATCTGAGTCTCACATTACTAAATGAAAAAGATTTCTTACATAAAATACGCCCTTCAATTTATTTTAGTTTATTAATGTTCAAAGATTTTATTATTTAACATCAATGCTATTATTATATCAAGTCACTGTATTTCCATCTATTTCAAATACCACATAGCCATATTTCTGAATGTTCTAAGTTATAGCAACAAAGTAAATTACTTTTACTTTTGATGTTTTCACAATTAAGTGACTCATAAAAGTGGTTAATTGTAAGATAAATGGACTATAACCACCCTAAGCCACCTTCTCTGTACATGGCAAATATGTTAGACTTTCTGTAATAGTCTTCATCTATTAAATCCAGAGGTTAGGTTAAATGGATGTTACGTCCTCTGAGTTCTCCTGGCCTCAGGACCTTTTCATACAGAAATTGTCTACAGATTGCTGAATAGTTGCCAATTTATTCAATTCTTCCACTTTCAAAGAGCAAACTTAAAAATGGGCCACCAGAGTACATTTTAATTTGAATGGGAGTTATACTTCTCTGTTTATATATTTTCTTATTACTGGCCTAGATTTTTTTAAGTCACATAACAAATCAGAATTATGTCTTAATATTTTAGCATTGTTTGACATTTGCAAGGAGATACAATTCAAATTGAACTTGGGAATTTATACACATTGGTAATTAGTTGACCCTTGTAAATTGCAGACTTTATTTCCCCATTCTGAGATTTCTGACATACTGTGTCAAGACATGAAACTCTAAGTCAAGATGTGGGGAAATATGTGCCAAAATGTTATGGCTTAGTTGAAAACACAGCTGCTGAAAAAAAGGTAGGAAAATGGTAGGCTTTTGTGTATCACAGCCAGCAGAGATTGCACTCTTTCTCCAAATAGCAACAGTACTTGTAAAAAGTATGTGAAGTCAAGTAGCATCTATTCTAACTATTTCATATTTGTGAAACACTCTCTCATGTGGCTATAAGCTCCCTGTGGGCACAGCTGATCGCATAGTTCTTTTTCACTCTCATAGCACAGTGGCAGTCACCTACTGTGAAGATAAATGCTTACTGTTTAAAGTCAGAATGATTCAATCATAGTAATAGTTATTGGCTGCCTATTCTATATCCCAACACAGGCTGATACAGAAATTGCTTTCTATCCCAAGGGGGTACCCTCGATGCTTCTTTACGTAGGGAATATTTTTCAAATATTGTCATACAAAACTGAAGCACTGGGGTTTGAAGGTATGTAAAGTAGTCCTGAAATTCATCTGTGGATGTACGTTGGCCCTGACACATCTTCCTGGAAAGGAGGTGGAATTAGTTAACTGCTTTATTCCCAGGGATAGGAGAGTTGAGGTTTTGGGGTAACAAAAAGTAAACCTGTCTCTGAATATTAGGAAACTGGAATAATCAGTGGAATGCTTTAGTATCTTCATTAATAAAGGCACAGATTTTATTACAATGCTTTTATGTCCTAGCAACACCAAATTTGTCCTAATCTATTGTGATAACACTAAACCGAGAGATCTTCATTCTATGTGGAAAGTAAAAATATTGATTCCTATTATATTCTGGGTTCTGTGTGAAACACATCACATAAAGATGGGCATTTTGCTCTGGAAATAAATTTAGAAGTAGGTTCTTTCCACCCATTTCACATAAGATAAAACTTAGACTTAAAAAAATAAGTATCTTTTCCAATTTCACAGAACTAAAAGCAAGATGAGCCCTACAAAAAGGATGTACTATGGGATGGACTTTTCCACTTCTCCTTCTATTGTATATAACTGCATGAAACAGGGTGGTATGCCTTAATATTGTTGCAACTAATTCGTAAAAGTACTAGAATTAGAAAAATCAATATTAAAGTAGAACAATTTCACATTTTGAGCTATTGTGTTTATTGAAAATTTAACAGTAGCTGCATAAAAGTAGTTGAGTAGTTGATGTCGTTATCTTTTCTTCCAACAGAAAAACAATAAAATCTATATAATTTAATTTACATTTGAAGTAATGCTAATCACAATAACCTATAAAGTTATTCTCTGGAAAGTTTTCCTGTAAAACAAATGTAACTGTTTTTAATTAGACTACATTGTATGCACAATTTCACATTTGATGCTGAAATGGGAAATTGAAGGATTCAATCTCATTGGCCTTAAGTAATTCAAAATAAAAAAATAACATCTCACTTTGGGTTTAAGCAATAAATACAGCTTTAAAAGTTCGGTTTTTGAAGTTTCAGTTGGTCTTTTTTTTTTATCATTTGGAAGTTTCAAGTTTTAGCACAAGCTACCTCCTATATATACACTACTGCTTCTCCTGCCCAGAAATCATGTCAATAAAAGCAGTTTTGAGAGGGTAAAACACAAAGCAATAGAGAAAAGAAAAGAAAAGAAAAACTCTTCAGGTATTTCTTTGTAAAGATGTTTGGAGTAATTTCAATAGCTCTATCTCATTTGTTTTGCATAGTGCACTTACTATAATTACTTTCTCTCAGATAGCCACTGCCGAAATCACTCCTGCTTAGCTTCCATCACCAATGGATTGGGTTACCTAGGAGACCTGCTTATATTCAAATAATCTAAATAGAATAAAAATATTATTAAAATTGTGCTAAATATTCCAATGGTCAGATATTTTATATTTGATATAGGTTGGATGATATTTTCCATTAAGAAATACAAGAAAGACATAGGACCTCATTGCGCAGAAGCATTTTTAATTCTACGTTGCCTGTAGGAAAAATTGTACACTTCCTCTAAACTGCTATAAAGGTTTCTCTATTACTCAAATCTAACTTGCTTCTCGTGGGGTTGCATCCTCCTAGGTGAAAGGCTAGGACTAGATACTGGACAAGAGGAAGTTAGAAGTGTTAAGAGTGAAACACAGCTTCAGGTAGTATTTATTTTTCTTTCTCTGGAGCAGAGGTAAGCATAGGACAGAGGTCTTAGAGCAATCTTCAGGAGCCTGTGGTATAGACATCCCAAGAGTGTATGGATAAAAAAATCAAGGTATCCATAAGCTTGGAAATAAAACTGAGGTTGAAAGCCATTTATTAAGCAGTCATTTGGTGTTTTAAAATGAAGGATCTAGAACAGAAATTAAAGTGTTACATTCCGTAAGTCTTTGTCTTGCCTTGTCTTATTCATAGAAGGCATTATTAATTGATCATTTAACCATCATTGAGATCAAATGCTGTAACGCACTCCTCTGCTGTGATCACCTACTGTAGACTTGCCAGGAAAGTTAAAACTGAGCTAGTAGAGCCAGAAAGTGTGAGGTAGATAATTAAATGATTATAGTTAAATTCCCTTCCTGACAATTTGAAAACTTGTATGTGAGTTTAATTCTCGTGAGGAATTTATCTCTTCATAGCATCATTTAGTTTTGCTTTTAGCTTTTTTTCCCCATCGTTTAACAGGCTATGTAATTTTTTGTTGCTGCAAGTCAAACATAATGTACATGGTAATAAGAACTGAGGTAAGTAAACATTTGTATGATTATTTATGCTCATCTGGCTAGGAGTTGGGCTATGTTTAATATTTTATGTAGCTCTAGTTGCCAGAGCCTCAAACTCTTCTGATTTTTTATTATTATTATTTTAATCTTGGCCACTCACTTTGGCCTCCCTAAGAACTTCACCTTTGTGGAGGCTGAAGCAACTTCCTCTTGGACGCACATCCATCGTGCTGACTTCTGATTAACACCAGCTCTGGGAATGCATCTAAGATTTCTACTTTCACATACCCATACATTCTGCCCTTAGGTCAAAACAACTTTGATGTTATTGTAAATATTACTTACCATAAATCCTGCCCTTAGGCAATTTCCATATGGTATATAAACCCTATGTCTGCGGACAGGGATAACCGTCTTGTCCCTTGGCTGCTCAAGACATGGCTTCTGTTTGTAAGACCCTACAATTAACGAATGTTTCTTTCTGTGAAACTGGATTTGTCAGCCTCTTTATTCTTCCCCTTAGCGTCCTAGGCCTTTGCGGATAGCTTTGCATAGACCTGCTCACTGCAGAAAAATTTCCGAGTCTATGTCTTGCAGCACATTTAACTGTAATTCGCTATTTTTACATTAGACCCCTAATGATGTGAAGGTAATATGTGTATGGGTGAGGGGGTGAAGCATTCTATAATCTCATTATTAAATCTCAGTCTTTCTGTGGCCTGTATTTTAGGAATGCAATCTTCACCAGTGGTATAGTCCTCCTTAACATCCCCTGCAAAAAAAAAAAAAAAAAAAACCCACCTTCCCCCTTGCCCTCATTTGATGAGATATAAAAGCAGTAGGAGGCTGGCATGGGAAGAAATGACTTTCTCTATTTGGGAAAATCTCTAAGAAAGCCTTTTTCTCAGAAGGTGTTTGTTATGGAAAATGCTCTAGGCATTAAAAAATTAAATAAAATTGCTCTTCCCTTTCCCCTGCCAGAGGCAAGAGGGTAGGTTTCTCAGATCCTCACCAGGAGAACTCAGTGGGGCTCATAGTGGGGCTCAAAAAAGTGTGAAGAGCAGTAAGACTGCAGCTCCTATAGTTTCTCATTAGTCCACGCTCAGCCTCCAACAATTGATCAACATTAAAATGTAAGTTGTCCCACCAGTTTTTTACTCCATTGACTCCCGTTTCAGGTGAGCAGGTGTTGGCAATGACTCTGGATTCACCTGTCTCCACATTTTGAGTTGCTCTAAAACCTCAGTTCCCTTGTCCAAGAAAAGTCACACATTTTCAATTCTTTGAATGCTGTTTTCTTCTTGCAAAAATAAGAGTAAAAACTCCTAACCTCTGTACATGTGAAAACTGAAACTGAGTCATTTAATTTTCTTTTAACATAAGTAATTGAATGGTACCATAAGGAAAAATATAAAAACTTTACCAGTAATAAGAACGGAGCTATTACCACCCATCTACTTAAAGGGATGAAAGGAAGCAAAGATTCCAAGAGAAAATTTTGTAGTGAATTTGCTGTTGACAAGAGCTGGTTTCCCTCCCCTCCCCGCAGGGGAGCAAAGTTTAAGAGATACCATACAGTAAGGAAGTAAAGTAGATAAAAACTCCAGTACGGGGTGTGGTGGCTCACATCTTTAATCCCAGCACACTGGGAGGCCAAGGTGGACAGGTAAGTTGAAGTCAGGAGTTCAAGACCATCCCGGCCAACAAAGTGAAACCATATCTCTACTAAATACAAAAATTAGCTGGGCATGGTGGCGGGTGCCTGTAATGCCAGCTACTCAGGAGGCTGAGGTTGTCGAGATCACACCACTGAACACTAGACTGGGCTACAGAGCAAGAGTCCAAATCTCGGGGGAAAAAACCCTTCAATATCAATCATTTCTTCTGACTAAACTACTATGATTCCTCCTTGACCATCTTATTGGCAGACTGGAGAAGGGCAAAGGTTGAATCTGGTAAATAAAATGTTTCCAGCACAGCTGCAATTGTTACTACCAACACTCATTGGTAATAACAGCAACAATCAGCCAGGGTCATAGGAGGAAGGAGAATGGTATCAGGGAGGAGAAACTTGGCTACCATGAGAAAATTCCCAGAACAGAAGAATTCCTGTGAGCTGAAGACTACCTCATTTATGTCTAGCAAATGTTCATAGTTGTGAATTGAATAGATTATAAGCTACATTAGAAAAGGCATAGTTAGCAAGAAAAAATTTAATAAAGTCTTGAAAGCAGGCATATGCCTGAGTTATTCCACACGTGGGGTATTCTTCTAGGTTTAAAGCCCTCATATAGTCTCTGCTGCTGTAGCTTTTACCCATCTCTGTGGTTTAGTTCAGATACCATTTTTAAAATACAACTCATTTCTCATAGAAATTAATCTTCACTTTTTCTGAATTCCTATAGCAGATTTTGATTCCCTCACATTTCCAATACATTCCATCACTCATTATCAGATTTTATATAGATATTCTTCATCATTAATATATTTAAAATCACTTATTAAAGTCAAAGCATGGAAAAATGAAACTACATAACATTGTAATTTAAATTAGTAATAATCTGGTACGGCTTGTGGTAGAAGTCAGAATTGCGAAAATAAGTCATGGCTAATTGACAAAATGCTAGGCCAGGCAAAGTGTGCCAAATTAAGGAGTTTGAAAATTTTCTGGAACCCTCAAGCATTTCTAAAATAAGTAGCTATACATATATCTAAGTAACTGTACGTCTAATTTGACCTAATAGATTATGTAGTAACTGCAACTAGGTGTTATTTTATCCTGGTCCTTAAGTTCCTCAAGAAACTGGTCAATTACTGTTAGATTGATTCATTTCTCTGTGAAAACAAAACTGAGGCTCAGAACAGTAAATGATTGCCCATGATCATGTAGCTAGATGGGCACAGTTCATGTTCTGATTCCTAGTTTTGAGCACTACGTTACAACCTGATGCAATTTCCTCTTTTTATATTTCTGTGCATGTTCCTGTGCATGGTATCAACTAGTATAATGTCACAGTACAATGCTTAACACCTGCTTTCTGCTAGACTATGCATATTAGTGTATTTTCTTTGCAAATGAGTCACAAGTGATTAGCAAACGTTAGGGAAATAAACTGAGTGGGGCGGGAGAAAGGCATTGGTTCTCATTAGCTCTTTCTATTTACACTCAATGATAAGTCCCAAAATATTTCATCTAGATTCAAATTACATAAAAAGAGTCCTTGTAAATGAATTGCCTGCCCGAAAAAATTAAAAGAAAAAAATAAAAGAGTGAAGTGCCATTTGATAATCTAGAGGTAGAATAAGTTTACAGTTAACATGCTTATATCTTTAGAAATATGTACATAGAACTTTTGTGATTTGCCCGAGAGTGATTTTAATACTTTAGATCTGAGGTTTTCAACCTTTGTGTTCACCGTGCCCTTAGTATCTCAGTGATTTTTTTCATAGTACCCCTAAGCCAAAAGAAATAAATCCTGTTTAGTAAACACTTAGGTCCAAATGACGTTTATTTCCTAAAAATTAACACTTAAAAAATAGGAGAAATTAAATACAATTAAACACCATTACTTACTCAAAGTATGTATGTACCTGTTTTCCACCGTAACACTTTTCAAACCTCAGAATTAGACAGGTGGCAGCCACCCTCATTACCTATTTCTTGTTATTCAATTTATAACTCATACTTCATAATTTAATTCATAGTTGAATTCAATTTATAATTCAATTCATAATTCAATAATTAATAAGCAGGCTTCCATCATTTCCTCATTCTGATTCTCTATATTGTACATATTAGAAGATACATTATTATTTATCATAATATAAATTTTGCTCCTGCCCCTTGCCCAACTGCTCTATAGAATTTTAGTAATTTTATTGATGTAAAAAATTTAAATTTGTTAAATAAATTTGATACATAAATGCAGGCTCATTGTAAACTTCAAAATCCAGATGAATAAAATCCCTCTCAATTTTCTACCCATATCCACTAACTACTGCTACAGGAATGATGACTATTGTTAACAATTTAAGGTATATATTTTCACTGAAATAATTACATATGTAGATTTAGAAGTATATGGTCACATTGTATATTTTATATTAAAATACTAGATTGCAGGTATTAAAATTTTTCATTTACCCATTTTGGAGAAATCATTCTATATAAACAAGTATGAACTTACCCGGACCTCCTTTCTGCTATTGAGTACTGACTTCTGTGTTATGCTGTATAACTTCCTTTCGTCTGTCCGGATCCAGTCTCCACTCTTCTCCACACTGCTCTGTGTCCTGGGAAACTGAACTAAAACGACTGCCTGAAAGAGCTCTTGATCCTCAATACCTTCCTTGCCCTATGGCTTCTGATTTATCTGTCAGTGCAGTGAAAGCCACTGGCAGGAGATACAGAAAGAAGAAAAGCAAAGTTGAGACACTTACTTCCCACCTTCCTGCATACTTGTTATCTATTTGTTTGCCATCTTCCCCCACCAAGGTCATACCTTTTATCAGGTGGCCTTCTACACACAGCTGTCATGAGTTTCCCATTAGGTCAAGAGATACTGGGAGTTTTCCATAGTTATAACTCCAGGATACTACATTTCCCTTTCTGGCTTTCCTAAACTTGTACCCATATCATTGTAAACAATGCCTTTATTAAAATATGTTCAGTTACTTAATTTGAGTATGGCACTTCTTTTCATCTAAGTCTTTGACTGATGCATGAGGAATTGCTGTATTCAATCTTTACTTACACATTTAACTTCCTACAATGTGTGATATTTTGTACAATGCTACAATGAACATCTTTAAACGTCTTTATAAGTACTGTGAGTATTCTTTTATAATGAATATTCTTTTATGGTTGATACCTTAAAGAATAGTTTTGGGATTAAAAAGTAGCTTCAATTTAAAAACTGATACACATGGCTGAAAGTCCTACCAAAGGTGGGGATAATTTATTCTCTCTCTGAAACTAAATGAAAGCATATATTTTTCCATCCCGCTCACCAACAATGAATTTTACAAACCTTTCTTAACATGTATAAATTTTACCTTTTAATTGTTTTAATGTGTGTTCACTGATTGGTAACGAGAAATGACCTTCTTGTAATATGTTTATTAGCCACTGATGCTTTCTTTCTGAATAGTTAATTCAAATCTTCTGCCGTTACCATGGGTGGAGGGAATGGTAGCTGGAGTGATATGAGAAACACATGGAGCAGAACTCAGGTTTTCCAGGCAAAGCATAGTAACCAGCCAGCCCTGGCCAATTCAATAACTGAATGCAAACACCTGAGCAAGCCCAATTCCGATCAGTACTTCTGTCCCAAATCAGTGGAACCTATTGGCTGGGGTGTAGATTTATGAGGGGGGGGAAAGCGTTGCTACTTTAAATCCTAAGATTTAGTGGTTTGTTAAACAGAAACAAATAATTGATAAAATCATCTGAATCACTTTTTAAAAACATTGTATTTATTGTATTATTAGTGCTTTTAGGAAACTCCCTACCCTCAAGAATACTGCTTCTCCTGTAAGATTCTCAACTGGGCCTTTCCGGCGGTGACGACCTACCCCACAGAACACCTCTCACAAAGGACCTCCTTCATCCCTCCCCAGAAGGGAGAAGAGGGAACACAAGAAGAAACGCCTGGTGCAGAGCCCCAATTCCTACTTCATGGATGTGAAATGCCCAGGATGCTATAAAATCACCACGGTCTTTAGCCATGCACAAACGGTAGTTTTGTGTGTTGGCTGCTCCACTGTCCTCTGCCAGCCTACAGGAGGAAAAGCAAGGCTTACAGAAGGATGTTCCTTTAGGAGGAAGCAGCACTAAAGGCACTCTGAATCAAGATGAGTGGGAAACCATCTCAATAAACACATTTTGGATAAAAAAAAAAAAAAGATTCTCAACTGGTAGCTGTTTCACTTTCCTTACTCCGAATACTATGGAGATGCGAAAGATACCCTCTGTGTCACATCCAATCTCTTCTCTTCCCTTTTCTCCCAAAACGCCTAGCTCCAGTGATGTTCCTTCTTCATCCCTAGGAACAACAGATTTAAATTTGATGTCATCCTCCTTCTAACAAATCATAGACACTTAGGCTCATCTCACATCCCATAGAATTTCGGCTGTCTGTCCCACATGACTACTTTCATAACTCTCGATGCTTTAAATATTGACATGGATAACTCACCCAACAATCATATTTGTACCCTAGAACTTACCATTACTAATAAGCACAAACTTTCCATAATGTCAATTTCAATTCCTCTCTAATTCCACCCCTTCACTAGCTTACAGGCTCTAAGATCCCAACACCAATAACCAGAACTTAAGGTTTATTGCCCCTCTTGTATTACATTATTCCTCTCTTATTTCTTACCTTCTTTTGTATCTTTACCCAGCTTAAATTTCATGGTAAAACATTATAATCAATCCCTCACCTATGTCTTCAACTCCCTTAGTAACACCACAATCCTAGTTCACATTCTCTGCGTACCTTGAACCTCTATATACCTACTTGAGCTTAGTGGTGTAAAACACACTATCAGGCGGATTGTTCACATATAGAAGCATGTTTGCCAGCTTCTTACATACTCCTACGGCTGCCCAACAATTGTATTAGGTGTTTCCATTTCTCCATTCAATCTGCCATCTTCCTAGATGACCATTTCAGACCCTGTCCTTTCTTCACAAACCTCCAAAATCTACACTCTTATCTGATGAGGTCAGCTCTTGCTTTATGAAAGAATTCTAGCAGCCAAAATACCTTCTAGATGTTTCCACCACTATTACAACCTTGTAATAGTTTTTATGACAATATATACATTTTTCCTGTTTCATTAGAAATAAATTATTCATGCTTCTATCCAAAGGCAACACCTTCTGTTCTACGATAGATTCTACTGTCACCATTTCCTAAAGTACCCCATTTCTTCCATTTTTACCTTTGTTTTATTTATTTTTAGTTGTGTGCATGATCTTTCACATCAATGTGAAAGATGTAGCTTTTTCTCTTATCTTAAAACAAATTCAAAAACTGAGCTCACTGCTGATCCTGCCTCTCCCTCTGCTTTATACAAAAACCTGGTTTTTTCTTTACAACAACACTCCTTACAACACTTCACTTCCCTCATTTATTGTAATGCTTCTTTTCATATTACCCCTTGAGCCCATTCCAAGCAAGCCTATTGCTCTTGTCACTGTAAAAGACTTCTAATACAAGGTCAGCAATGACTTCTTACTCACTGATTAGAATAGTCAATTCATAGTCTTCATCTTGCTTGATCTATCTGCAGTATTTGCCATTCTCATCTTTAATACGCAATTTGTAACTTTTTGCATACTGTCACCACTCTCCTGAATGTCCTTGTATACTCTTATCTTTGCATTTGCTTCACTGTGTTCTCTCAATTCCTGCTCTAAAAACATTGGAATGCCCAAAAACTTAGTCCTTGGATTGCTTAAGTGTTAAAAATTTGACATGTGTACACCAACCAAATATCATTTTGTCACACATTTTTAAATGCAGTTTTTATACTAGAGATTTTTAAATTTATACCTTGTAGCTAGATTTAACACTGATTCAATGACTTTTACAGTCAATTTTCTACTTGATATGTATACTTAGTTTTCTAATATGCAACTCAAAACAATCATACCCCAAACTTAGCTCTCAGACTCTAACATGTCATCAATACCACCACTTCTTCTTACAATCTTTGCCATCTCAGTTTAAGGCAACTGTGATCTTTGTTTTATAAACCGGTGAAATTGTATCTGTTACTTGCTTCTTTATAGAGTCCAAAATAGGCTTAGCACAAATATATTCCTAGTGTGATAGATTTTTAAAATATCCTCTTTAGAAGGATATTTAAGATGTCCTCTTAAATGTATTCGATTAACATTTTCTTTGTCCTAACACCAATATTACACACTTTTTTGGACATATGTCTGATATTCTTTTATTTCGTTGCTACCTCAATGAGTCATTTTATTTTCTAAGATTAATGTTTAATGCTCTTTTAAACAAAGAAAAGAGCTATTTAAAACCCAGTTTGAAACTAAGCATTTAAATTGTTTTCAGATATTGATTTGATTTGTGATTACTGAGATGTTTAAATCATTTTTAACAACTTCTTTTATGTTTTCTACTTTCTCTGCTTTAAAAATATTATTCTTGTCTTTTGATGAATTCATGCAGCTACCTTACATTTATTTTTCTCTAATGGTTTGAAAGTCTGACATCTCATTAATTTTTTAAATGGTTCCCCTTGAAATTTTAACATATGTATTTAAGCTTTGCTACTTCTATGCAATACCTTTGTTAATCATTTCTTTATATTTTTCTCATACAAATCAAGAATCTTAGCAATTATTTTGCTCTTCCTCCCACTCCCTGCCATCTTCTATATCAGCACATTGAAAAGCCTACTCTACATTAAGATAATATATTAAATCTAAAATAAAAAGTCCTATTGTTCTCTTCAAAAGCTACCTTTATTTATGCCTAAGCATAAATTATACCGGTTGTATTGTCTTCACTATTTCTTATACAATCTCTCTCTCAGACTTATTGCTCCTTTTTCAAAATGTCTCCTCTAGTAATTCTTCCAGACAGGGTTGGACATTGGGAAACATTGTGTTTTAGACATGCTTTCAATGTTTTTATTTTGTGCTCACAGTTGAATGTTGGTTTGGTTAAATAGTTCTAGTGAAATAGTCATACTGCACATTTAGACAGATAATCTTCAGAGTCTCGCACTTACTATTACTAATGAGAATCCAGATGTCTATCTGCTGTTATTCATTTCATAGCAGCCTCTTTCTTCAAGATTACTTTACACCTTTGAAATTTAAACAATTTCCTAATCCTTTTTTTGATACTTTTGATTTTTTTTTTTTTTTTTTTTTTTGTTCATTTAACTACCTCCTACCACCTCTGCTTAACTACACTATGTTTTTAACTATTTCTACACAATCTACTTGCTGACTTGATGTAATTTGATGTCTTATTTTGTGTATTAATTTTATTTTCTCTCCTTGCCTTTCTCTCCTTCCTTCCCTCCCTCCTTCTCTGTCTTATACACATACACACACACACTCACACACACTTGTGTGATGTATTGTAGAATTCATTGACCAATATCTCAGCTCGCTAATTGACTGAATTTAGCTGACTTCTTTTAACCTTATCTATTGATGTACCACCCATATTCTTTTGATTTTTATTTTTCAACTTTCATATTTCTCATTTCAATGATGTGCATTTAGACTTTTACCCATAATTGTATTAATATTTCATAATATTTAACGTCTGCCCACATATGTTCTGGAAAACACAAAGTGATTGCACACTGTTTTGTCTTATTCTCTTATCTTCATTTATAATATCCAACTTATCCCATCATGTTATAAGTACTTTTTTTACTTCATATGATTTTTATATCTTGTATATTTCCTTTTTTAATACATTCTGCATCTCTGGAGCTCTGTCTTGTTTTGGTTTAGTATCAGTTTTCCAATGTCATTCAAGTAATTTGGGTACTGGAAGAATTGGAATAACTGATTACATATAACACTGCAGTGCAAGAAACAGGGTTCAATAAATTCAAGATCTCATTTGTTCAAATAGGATTTAATGTTCACTGCCAGTCATACATCGGCAGAAATAATATTTCCCAGAAATAACAAAGGGTCATAACACAAGTCAGAATCATCATCCTGGGAGAAATCATAGAGTTTATCGTTGCCAAGGAAACTTTTTTGTTATACAATTACTTTTATTTATGTTAAACAAAACTTTGCCCTATCTAGATAGCATATGACTCAGTAATAGAAATTCCTGTACAAATTATAATGTGTGTAGTGATTTATATCACTGAAGCAACCATTGTGAACTGAACAATTAGTACCAGATAATGAGTAATAATTTCAAATGAAGACAACCTAGAATCAACACTTCATTTTGATGGTGACAGTTCCAGAATGTCAAAGAGATACTAGACCCAGAAATGATAATTAAATTACCTACATTCACTCATTTGTATTGTAGTTATTAAGGATTTACATGCAAGAAGAACTTAGAGCCCCCACAGTCAGAGATATTGAGTGTGCAATAATTATTTCGTGCCTACCAAATGACTAGACACAATCTCAATAGCCAATTTAAATCTAATGGTTGAACTAATCAATCCCAAGTGAAGAAAAGAAAAAGTGTGAAAATTTTTAAATGGACTATAAGAGTAAGACAAAAAAAATTACCCATAGTAGCCTTATAGAAGTATTGCAATTTCCATTCTAGAAAGTATTTGATTTTTTTTTAGGAATTCTTATAAAATAAAAAGAGAGTTAAGAGAATCTATTTTCAACTTTAGTTAGCAATGACCTTATCTTTGAACTCAAAGTCATTGAAAATATCGCCGGGCGCGGTGGCTCAAGCCTGTAATCCCAGCACTTTGGGAGGCCGAGACGGGCGGATCACGAGGTCAGGAGATCGAGACCATCCTGGCTAACACAGGGAAACCCCGTCTCTACTAAAAAATACAAAAAAACTAGCCGGGCGAGGTGGCGGGCGCCTGTAGTCCCAGCTACTCCGGAGGCTGAGGCAGGATACGTGAACCGGGGGCGGAGCTTGCAGTGAGCTGAGATCCGCCACTGCACTCCAGCCTGGGCGACAGAGCAAGACTCCGCCTCAAAAAAAAAAAAAAAAAAAAAAAAGAAATATTATGGTATTGAGATTCACTGTTATTTCAAATACAATTCAATTGTATTCTATATGTACATTGTAGAAAGACTTATGGCTTGAGAATACAAGACATGGTGAAGATGTCACACAGAAAGAAGTTAGTTCCTGTATCAAAAGTACAAAAGTGAAATTACAAAGTATTCCTGTGGTATTGACTGTCATCAAGGATGAAAATATATAAAAATAAATAGCAAATAAAGTGACATTAGAAACTCTTCAGAATCGGAGTCTTCCCTTGAAGCTACATGTGGGTGAAATGTGAACCTTCACAATGAGGCTTCATTGTGAAGTGAAAGAAACCCTTGTAGAAATGAACACGTGTCCACTATTATTTGCCTATAATTTTGAATTCCAATGTATGAGAAGATTTTTTTTTTTTTTTTTTTTTTTGCATAACCCACTTGGCAGACTAGCATGACCTAATCTAAGACAACCTAGAATATTTATGTATATCAATCAGTGAATCAGATATTTCTTCTGTTGAAGAAATATCAGTGGCCCTGCCCTTCCTGTGAACTGTTAATCATATATTATGTATCTTCCTTTGAGAAATTTTGAAATCTGAACTATAACTTGTTCCAAGTGTTTTAAGAAGAGATAGTATGGCTCATGTCTGTAATCCCAGCACTTTGGGAGGCCAAGGCAGGCAGATCACCAGGTCAGGAAATCGAGACCATCCTGGCCAACATGGTGAAACCCTGTCTCTATTAAAAATACAAAAAAATTAGCTGGGCATGGTGGTACGCAACTGTAGTCCCAGCTACTGGGGAGGCTGAAGCAGGAGAATTGTTTGAACCCAGGAGGCAGAGGTTGCAGTGAGCCAAGATTGCACCTCTGCACTCCAGCCAGGGGACAGAGTGAGACTCCATCTCAAAAAAAAAAAAAAAAAAAAGAAGGGATGGTAGATCTGTATTTGAGTAGTCAACAAGAAGGCAAAAATTGTATTTCTGTAAACAAAAAGAATATGCTATGTGCTATTAAATATACAATTCTATTTATTTATTCTCCATTTATATATCCAATTGAGCATGACCTTTTCAAGCAGCTAATAATTCCAACAGTGTTTCCATGTGTGGATTTAGAAACTATGTGCATATAGTTGTACGCATAGCTGGGTATATAGATAGATATCTGGATAATGTTGATATAATGGTTTTTAGTCATGACTGATTTCTGTCCTGAGAGGATAACTATGAAACACATCTGATGGCAATTCAATGAAATATGCAAGTAATCAATTTGGATAATATTGTTGGAGTTTAATAAGGTTTTTAATAAAATAAAATATAAGACTGATTTTTGCAGATTGTTTCAAGCATTTTTGTACAGGTATTATAATAAAGCAAAATGATTTTCCAAAAAGTTTAGTCACTAAGTATTGAGCTCTATCAAATAGTCATGTCAAAGGCAGTAATTTTGTTGCAACACTCCTATATGCATGTTTAAAAAGTCATTCTTCTAACTTGAAAATAAAACCTACATCTTCTAATGCAGAGTAATAGGACATATTCATTGGCATTTCATTACTTTTTATTTGGAAAATGACTATTTGCTACCAGTTCTTCTCCGTGGCAATCCCACTGCTTTTCCATATAAAAACATGACATTACAGTATTAATACCCTACCTTTTATATATGCATGGTTATATAATTTACGTGTGTATATGTGTGTGTGTGTGGTGTTGACCTGAATCAATTTGTTCATTAGGCAATTATTGGGTTCTTTTAGTAAATATCTGTAGGCTCTGATCATTATAGATGGAGAGAACCTTTGTAATTCCTCACATACAGCCCTACTACCAAGTAAATATTATAATTTTAAAAGTTTTGTACTAAGTTTTTCCAAACTTACAAATATTTATTGACAAGAAGGCACAAAAAATTACTACAGAACATGTTCCTAAAAGTTCAGAGAAGCCTCACTCTAAGCTCTGTCCTCGGGCATTCCAACAGGCCTGTTGACTGAAAGATTCATCTAGGGTATGTACAACAATATTTTTACAGCATAATAAGCCAATCTAGGATTCTTAGGCAACAGAGTGCCGCAGGAAATGGGGTGATACAAAACTAAAGAATTATAGCACTAAATTGAATAGTTTGAAGTTGATGGAATTTCATACCCTATTTATGCTGAAGCAGTTTGTATTATTTCTAACAACTATATTTCTTAAATATGAGTATCAAAAATTTAAATTAAATCTCTCTTTTTTTTTTTTTGAGACGGAGTCTCGCACTGTAGCCCAAGTTGGAGTGCAGTGGCAGGATCTCAGCTCACTGCAAGCTCCGCCTCCTGTGTTTACGCTATTCTCCTGCCTCAGCCTCCCGAGTAGCTGGGACTACAGGCGCCCGCCACCTCACCCGGCTATTTTTTTGTATTTTTTTGTCGAGACGGGGTTTCACCGTGTTAGCCAGGGTGGTCTCGATCTTCTGACTTCGTGATCCGCCCGTCTTGGCCGCCCAAAGTGCTGGGATTACAGGCTTGAGCCACAGCGCCTGGCCTAAATTAAATTTCTTAATTCAGATATTCAGTTTCGGTTATGTTAACTACTTCTGAAATATGGATTCCTGATCATGGTATATCAAATTCTCGTGTTCTCATCTTGTGTATAGAACACATTTGTAAATGCATCTGAAAGTTTTTGGATGTTATAGTGACTTAAGAGAACTCCTGACATTTTGTGTGTGGAGGCCAGAGATATTTTAGCATTGTATATACATTTAATTGGAGTCTCTGCAAAAAAAGTAAGAGCAAAATATGTGAATTTATGCTTTTCCCTGTTTGAATATGCAAAAAAATCACATTTTTCAGTTCATTACTTCTTGTACTCCAATTATACACATTAGACTTTCTAATTCTATCTTTCCTATCTCTTAATATCCCCTTCCTCTTTTCAATATCTATTACTTTCTACTTCATTCTGTATATTTTATTGTTATTTATTTCTCTGCATGTTATCTTTCTCTTGAGCAGTGTTTAATCTACTGTTTACATTTTTGGATGTTTATTTAAATTTATAAGTTTCTTAGTTTCAGTTATTTTAGTTACTTTTAGTTTCATTTTCTCTTTCTGATGTATTCATTTATGAAAATATCTTAAAATTGTACAGTTTTGATTTGATACCTTATGTTCTTAAACAGTTTCACAAGTAGTTTTTAAAAATATTATTCATACAATAATTCTAACACTTTTAGTCTTGGGTGGTCTAAATCAGTTTTTTTTATCATTTATGTAAATTCATCAAAGTAGCTTGCCTTTTTGTATATTCATCTTCGATTGTGCCTTCCTTTTTTTTTTTTTTTTTTTTGAGACGGAGTCTTGCTCTGTCGCCCAGGCTGGAGTGCAGTGGCCAGATCTCAGCTCACTGCAAGCTCCACCTCCCGGGTTTACGCCATTCTCCTGCCTCAGCCTCCCGAGTAGCTGGGACTACAAGCGCCCGCCACCTCACCCGGCTAGTTTTTTATATTTTTTAGTAGAGACGGGGTTTCACCGTGTAGCCAGGATGGTCTCGATCTCCTGACCTTGTGATCCGCCCGTCTTGGCCTCCCAAAGTGCTGGGATTACAGGCTTGAGCCACCGCGCCCGGTCGTGCCTTCCTTTTTTAACATTGTTTGCTTTAACTATGGAACTACTAAGACTTAAATGGGGAATTTCAATAGTGTTCCTGCTTACAGGACTTGTTTTTACCTTTTTCTTTATTTTATTTTATTTTATTTTCTGAGACGGAGTCTCCCTCTGTTGCCCAGGTTGGAGTGCAGTGGCATGATCTCACTCAATGCAACCTCCACCTCCAGGGTTCAAGCGATTCCCCTGCCTCAGCCTCCCAAGAAGCTGGGACTACATGTGCATGCCACCACGTCCAACTAATTTTTTTGTATTTTTAGTAGAGATGGAGTTTCACCATGTTAGTGGGATGGTCTCCATCTCCTGATCTCGTGATCTGCCTGCCTTGGCCTCCCAAAGTGCTGGGATTACAGGCATGAGCCACCACTTCCGGCCACTTTTACCATTTTTAAGAGGTAACAAAGGGAGTGATACTGATCTGTAACTACATTAGCCCTCTTAAACAATTTGAGTTCTGTTGTAGGAGTTTCTTACCTCATTGTTCCTCAAGAGTCAGTAATGCCAATAGCAATATTCTCAGGCTACCCTCCTTTTTACAGATAACTTAATGTGTGTGCTGAACATATTGGTTGGAGGACAGCCCTGGCAATATTTATCAATATCATGTAAAATAACTGGCCTCACAGAAAGACTATCATATGCACGGTATAATTGTTCTACACTATCAGTGTCTTTTAGAACGTACAGCCATACGTGATGCTGGTAGCAGGAGTTAGATGTTTAAGTTCCTGCTTTTTACAATACCTAATTCTACAATTTTTCATTTCTCAGTACCCAAAGGACTCTAGTTGTTTTTGTCACCATCATGACAATTCTATTAGATTAATAAGCTCTATTATCCTACTTCTTAAATGCTTTTGGGGGAAAAAAGCCTACCAGCTTATTTTAAATAGAGAAAAGCAGTGAATACAGAAGTTCCTTGAGATTCATATTAACAAATTTTTAATGAAAAATATTAATTATAAAGCAACTCTAGGTTGAATTATAGTCACCCATAGTATAAAGAACTACTAAATGAAGCCACACAGATGGTCTCTCTGAAGACTCACAGAGTATAAATTGTGTTTATTAACTTAATCTTCAAAAGGACCTTCTATTCCTCATATCTTGATTTAGGTAATAATATATGTCACATTTGCAGGATGTTTCTATCTCCTGTGGATATTTTTCACCTGAAAGCCCTTTGGGAAAACAATAATTATTATAATTCACAGATTTCACGTGGACCTTGTACTTTCAACTTCTCCCTTCTCATACTCCACCATGCATTCTGTCATTTATAACAAAACTTTCATCAAGATGTACTGCATAAAAGCAATTTTTATTTCTACTACTCTACCAATATGTGTAACTTTAAATATTATTTAGGTAAATAAAGCTTCTAACTGAAATTGGAAGACTAATTGCACAAATGGCAACAATTCAGTATAAGTCCTTCACGCATTCACTTTATCTTCATCAGCAGGAATAGCAATGAAAAATGAAAGGAGATGAAATGTTCACTTCAGAACTGATGATAATTATAAGTGAATAAAGTTGATCAGAATAGTTTCATCAGAAAAGCACAGACCTTAAGGATTTGTTACACACTTTTGTCTACTGTGAATAGAATCTATACTGGTGAAATAACAGAACTCATAGGGAACATAGTATTTTAAAATAGGGATCTGCCTGCATACTGAAACCATTCCATCATATGTTAGCACACTCAGTGTGCCCTTTATAGATGGTGTTTCCACTGGCACATCATAACCTGAAGTCAATGAGGGAAAAATCTCTTCATTTCAAAGGCTATGCACTTATAGCAAAATGACATGAGATTACTGGGTCATTCTTAGAGTTCGCTCAAAAATGTTTTTATATTTTAATTCATTTAAACACATAGCAACCCATAATTAGTGTTGAATTTATATTATCATGCTTATTATTTCACCACTAACAAGTTTTCAAGAAAAAAAAACAGAAGTTCAAAAATCCATGAATATCACTATACAAAATGGACTGTAATATTTGAAAAGTACAAATTATTTCTCCTTCCCTGTTTTGTTTGCTAGTAGATTTTGGGAAGTGATGAGTTAGTGAATGAATTATAGTATTCGTAATTCATACTTCACTTTACTACCCCCTGTCACCTCAAGTAGTAATCATTTATCTGAATATATTTCCTGGCTTAAGTTACCACTGCCTTAAAACAGGTGAAAAGTAACATACATTTTCTTAATCTAAAGAAGACGTTAACTTTGTCAATTCTTTCTTTTGGAAGACAATTTTTTATCATAAGTGAGGTTGCATATATAAAAATAGTGGGGGCATTTGTCTACGTGTTTGGAGACTGGAGAACAAGTGAAAGAGTTAGAGTATGTTCTTTTATTTAGATGATCAGATTGGTAAGTCTTCTGAAATGCAAGGCAAAAGTTCAAAGGTTTTAAGCGTAACCACTAGAATTGGATTATTCTTTTTTAATTATTTTTAGCTAGTCCCAATTATTACATGAACACTGAGATAGGCATTGGAAATACATATGTATCTGTGTGTGTGTACTTATGTGTCTTTGATATTTAGTTTTGGTAGTTTTTATCTTTCGAGCAGCATTCTATTTCATCTAAGATATCAAATACAAATCTGTGGGCCTAGAAATGTTTATACTCTTCATTTATTAGCATTTTAATATAGTCAGTAGTGATGGGCTCTCTTTTGTCCTTTTGTATGTGTTATTTATTTATTTATTGTTATTTATTTTTGAAATTGATCATTGTATCTTCCCTCTTTTATTCGGGGTTAACAGGGCTAGGGACTTATTTTACTAATCCTTTCAATAAACCATCTTTGGAGCCAGAGAGAAAGGCCAGGTGATCTACAAAGGTGAGCCCATCAGACTCACAGTGGGCCTCTCAGCAGAAACCGTACAAGCCAGAAGCAATTGGGGGCCCATATTCAACATTCTGAAAGAAAGAATTTCCAACCTAGAATTTTGTATCTGGCCAAACTAAGCTTCATAAGTAAAGAAGAAATAAGATCCTTTTCAGAAAAGCAAATGCTGAAGGAATAAGTCACCACCAGGCCTGCCTTGCAAGAGCTCCTGAAGGAAGCACTAAATATGGAAAGGAAAAACCATTACCAGCCACTACAAAACACACTGAAGTACACTGACCAGTGACATGATGATGCAACCACATAAACAACTCTGAAAATAGCTAGCTACATCATGATGACAGGATCAAATTCATGCATAACAATATTAACCTTTAATGTAAATGGGCTAAATGCACCAATGAAAAGACACAGACAGCATGGCAAGCTGGACAGAGTGAAACTCCATTGGTATGCTGTCTTCAAGAGCCCCATCTCATGTTCAGAGAGACACATAGGCTCAAAATAAAGGGATGGAGGAAGATTTACCAAGCAAATGGAAAAGAGAAAAAAAAGCAGGGGTTGCAATCCTAGTATCTGACGAAATAGACTTTAAACCAACAAAGATCAAAAATTACAAAGAAGGGCATTACATAACGATAAAGGGCTCAATTCAACAAGAAGAGCTAAATATCCTAAGTACATATGCACCCAATACAGGAGCACTCAGATTCATAAAGACCTTCAAAGAGACTTAGACTCTCACACAATAATAGTGGGAGACTTGAACACCCCCACTATCAATATTAGAGCATTAAGACAGAAAATTAACAAAGATATTCGGGACCTGAACTCAGCTAGAGATCAAGTGGACTTGATAGATATATAGAGAACTCTCCACCCAAAAACAACAGAATATACATTCTCATGGACACACAGTACTTACTCAAAAACTGATCACATAATCTGAAGTAAAATATTCCTCAGCAAATGCAAAACAACTGAAATCATAACAGTGTCTCAGACCACAGCATAATTAAATTAGAACTCAACGTTAAGAAGTTCACTCAAAACCACACAACTACAAGGAAATTAAACAACCTGCTGCTGAATGACTCCTTGGTAAATAATGAAATTAAGGCACAAATCAACAAGTTATTTGAAACTAACGAGAACAAAGAGACAACATATCTTAATCTCTGGGATGCAGCTAAAGCAATGTTAAGAGGGAAATTTATGCCCTCATCAAAAAGCTGGAAAAATTTCAGGTCAACAACCTAACATCACAACCACAAGAACTAAAGAACCAAGAGTAAACAAATCCCAAAGCTTGCAGAAGACAATAAATAAACAAGATCAAAGCAGAACTAAAGGAAAGGGAGACACAAAAAGGCTTTCAGAAAATCAACCAATCCAGGAACTGGTTTTTTGAGAAAAAAAACCTAACATCACAACCACAAGAACTAAAGAACCAAGAGTAAACAAATCCCAAAGCTTGCAGAAGACAATAAATAAACAAGATCAAAGCAGAACTAAAGGAAAGGGAGACACAAAAAGGCTTTCAGAAAATCAACTAATCCAGGAAATGGTTTTTTGAGAAAAAAATAAAAATAAAATAAATAGATTACCACTAGCTAGACAAAGAGGAAAAGAGAGAAGAATCAAATAGACACAATCAAAAATGATAAGGGAGCTATCACTACTGACCCCACAGAAATATAAACAACCATGAGAGAATACTATAAACACCTCTATGCACATGAATTATAATAGAATATCTAGAAGAAATGGATAAATTTCTGAACACAGACACCCTCCCAAGACTGAACCAGAAAGAAACTGAATCCCTGAATAGACCAATAACAAGTTCTGAAATTGAGGCAGTAATAAATAGCCTACCAATCAAAAAAAGCCCAGGACCAGAAGAATTCACTGCTGAATTCTACCAGAGGTACAAAGAAGAGCTGGTACCATTTTTACTGAAACTATTCCAAACAATTGAAAAGAAGGGACTCCTCCCTAACTCATTTTAT
The DNA here is from genome assembly GCF_009764315.1 of Trachypithecus francoisi. Classification (NCBI taxonomy): domain Eukaryota; kingdom Metazoa; phylum Chordata; class Mammalia; order Primates; family Cercopithecidae; genus Trachypithecus; species Trachypithecus francoisi. Next base: position 117,037,923 of record NW_022681458.1, read on the forward strand.
GAGGCCAGCATCATCCTCATTCTAAAACTTGGCATATATATTAAAAAAAAAAAAAAAAGAAAAAAAAAGAAAACTTCAGACTGATTTCCTCTATCGTTTTCCTGTTTTTCAATTTCATTGCTTTCTGCTCTAATTTTAATTATATATTATATTCTGCTTGCTTTAGGCTTAAATTGTTCTCTCTCCCTAGAGATTTAGATTATTTAGATAAGGTAGAAATTTGGATTATTGATTTTAGATCTTTCTTTTTTCTTATATATGAATTTAATGTTTTAATGGAGAATAGGCCTTTGTTATGAACAATTCTCTGGCCATATTTTATATGGTTACCTTTCTATTCCCTGTGTCAGTCCATAAGGAGACCTTTCTTGACTCTATCATTGGTATCTGATGAAGTTCCCAATGGCAAATATTTATGAGTTTGGGACCTGCCCCCACCTCCATGACTTTTGTCCACTCTCAAAGGAGCCTCCAGTCATTCATTCCAATTACCATTTATATGTTCCTGCTAGTTTATGGCTTCAGGTAAGCAGATATCAACTATTAGTCTAAAATAGCCTATATCTGTAGATTTCCCAGTAGTGATTTATTGTGTGATCTCCATTCAGTAAGAATGGGAATGACAACTTCAAAACTCTTTACATGTCAAAGCTCCCCCTATTCATTTTAATCTTTTTGTTAATTATCTAATACCATGTTTGTAAAAACTGAATGCTATATATATACACACATACACACACATATGTGTATGTGTGTGTGTGTGTATACATATATATTCTCAATATATACAATGGAAGAAATGTCTGTCCGTACAAGTAGATACTACTACTTAATTATACGAATAATCAGTGATCTTAGTGGGTAAGTGGTCTAGTAATTAATTACAATCAGATACAAGTGGCCATGTTTTAAGACTTATTCCCAGAAACTCATTTGTCTGTTCATTAGGCAACCTAAAACTCCATCCTGGAAATAACCATATTTTGATAAATATTTTAATTTTAAAATTAAATTTATAAATAATTTAGTAATAACAACAAAAAGATTTATTCTGTGTTGACTCCCTACCTTCTATTCCACTCCTTAGTTATAACCTCATAACATTGTTACTGTTTTTTCATATTGTAGTGGTTGCCATGAGAACTATGTACCTTGTTTAGGCATGATTATTATATAGATCCTACCCTATACTCACTGTCTGATGTTAATAAAAGAATATCACACTTATTCTCAGCAGGATCAATTGATAAATACAGCTCTGAATTGAAAGGAGCTTTACTTTGTCTTGAACATTCCACCAATCTACTATATAAAAGTTCAGCTATGAGAAAGGAAATTTATGAAGGATTTTCTAAAATCTATCAGTTCATACTTTCTCCCGACAGTCTAAAATTGATCCCTTAACACAAGGTAAGATGAGGATAATAGCTAAACAATAGCAGGTAGATATCCAGTAGAACTTCTTTCACTGAATTGAATTTTGCTGAAATGTCCTTAACCACACTGAGAGCTATTTAAAGAAATGATGCCACATATATCATTGCTATGGGCCCTAAAATGACGCTGTTGAGAAAGATCGTGACATTGCATAATATCCTCGCCTTGGGGGCCATCTGACAAATTATTTGCATCAGGAAATGTTATGCTTTTTAGAAATTTCGTTTGGTTTCATCATATTTATTCAGAACCTAATGTAACGGACTACCTTTCCCACCTGGCTTTCATGACTATGAAGGTTGAAGTCAAATTGATACATTTCAAATCTAGCAAATATGTGCAACTCCATAGTTTTCATTTTATTACAAGTTTCAGTCATGCCTTGACCTACCCTCTTTATACTTGTTAGTTGTCTAATTTATCCTATTTTGAAAGATATTTAATATAGCATAATATGAACTTATATACCTATATGAAAAACATATGTTCAAAAATGTTTGTAATACTGTATAAGGTATTATAACTATTAAAATCTGAGATAGAGGCATAAAGTAAACACGAGAGTCGAAAAAGAAAGCAATGGCCCAATTATTATAAAGTCTAGGGAGGATTTCAGGAGGAGCATCTTGACAAGTGAATAGGATTCATCTGGCTGAAGAGGGAGGCAGGCATTTCTTCCAAGGGCACAGTAAATGATCATGGGAAGCACAAGTAAGAAAGTACTTATTTCTTAACTGGGCAGAAACAACTGCATAAATGGGAGTATAAATCCTTATGCAGCATAAACTGAAAAGAAATTCACCTCCTTTTAAAGAATGATGTCTATCAAAGCCACTTGGTTTTAACTCACTGTGCTTCATTAAGCAAAAGCTGAATAGTAGAAGATTGAATCAGCTTACCTTGACATACTGAAACGGCTGTGTGGGAACTTAAATTCCACTATCTGAAAGGTAACAAATACATACTCATATTTAACTAGAATTGTTGAAATTTCTTATCTCTGGTATACAAATATGAAATTATTCCAATGAATTAAAGTTAGATTGGGCAATACTTTTTGATAGATTGCTAAAGTCCTGGTTTACTTTTATTCCTTTAAGTTCTACTAGTTGTGAAGCCAATGCTAAAGAAACAAAAAACATGAAAGGATAACCATTCCTCTAATTCACTTCTCTTGTTTTGTTGTTTCCACACATGTTACAAAAGCTTGTCCATTGTGAGACAAGATGCAACCTCAAACCCTCAGTTTCAGAAAGCTGTCTCATACAAAAGTAATGAATTCATCATTGTTGGATAATTCTGCCTTTAAAAGACAGAAACGTCTTCAAAGGTAGGACAAGCCTATTGAGCAGATGCAGAGATATAATGTGCTTTGAAGAAGTGGTCATCTGTCATATGTCAATCATTATATATATTGACACAAACATTGCCATATAATCCTTAAAATTACCTTGACAGTGAGAAATTAGTAGTTCTGACTTACAAGTAAGGAAATGAATAAAGGGAAGCTAAGTGATTTGCTTAGTATAACACAGTTGATGGGTGGTAGGACAATAATTGGCATCCGTACTTTCCTCTTTAGCTTCTTCACTTTTGAGAGAAGTCCCTTGGGCCCAGAATGTTAAATTACATTCTCAGAGTAAGTGGCAAAGCCAAGTTCAGTGCTTTGATCAGATGACGGTAACTGCCATAGGAGAGTTGAAAGCAGATTCGAATCTGGGAGTTAAAGGTATATGATGATTTTCTTACTGTAACTATATAGAACACATAATCTGACTTTATCTTGATTAGGAAAATTTTGTTAGAAATGAAAATCAATGTTAGAATGAGAAATAATTTGCAAATACCTGCTCAGCCATTTTGCAGTGAATCTTAAGAAGTTAACTGATGTTAAAGGACACGTATTACACGCAATTAAAAGAAATGCCCAACCAAAGCTGATTAATGTTTTCTTCCTGATTTAGCTTACTTTGATTTCTTTCTAGAATCTGATTGATCAGTTGTCTTTATGTGATTGGTTTTGTATTTTCTTTCCCTTCAGTTTTCCTATATAGACATTCTCCCATACAGACATTTTTCTGAAATGTCTGTATGTTCAGAGTTGGAGAGATTGTGACATAGAGAATAGAATCTAAAACATCTCTTATCAACTTGTTAATTTAGTATCATATAAATATAATTTTTTGTATCCTGAATTAACTAAGGAAACCATCGTTTCCCCTTCAGAACTTGCTGAACTGTCTGAAAATGTTCATATTTCCTTTCCATGGAAAATGTTTTCCAAAAACCACATTTTATTTAATTTTATTTATCACTTCTATTGTTTTCTCTGAAAATAATCAACATATAAAATGTATAATATACAAAAAGATATTTAAAAATGCCAAAAAAGATAAACCCAACACTTAAAATTACCTTGACAGTGAGAAATTAGTATACACACATGTGTGTGTATATATATTTTCTTCTGTCCAGATAAAAATTCTGTCCTGAATTTGATTATTATTTTCATGTATCAATGTATACCTTTATGTCATGTGTCTCAGTGCATTCTATAAAAATCGTTGTCCAAATTATTTCTACTAAACTGTCTCATCACAGTGTCTAAAAGTCCTTAGATACCACACCCTCAAATATATCTCCTTTTTCTTTCCCTTCCTTTCCTTTCCTTTCCTTTCCTCTCCTCTCCTCTTCTCTCCTCTCCTCTCCTCTCCTCTCCTATCCTCTGCTTTCCTTTCTTTTCTTTTCTTTTTCTTTTAAGGCAGAGTTTTGCTCTTGTCGCCCAGGCTGGAGTGCAATGGTGAGATCTCAGCTCACAGCAACCTCGCCTCCCAGGTTCAAGTAATTCTCCTTCCTCAGCTTCCCCTGAGATTACAGGTACCTGCCACCATGCCCAGCTAATTTTTGTATTTTTAGTAGAGACAGGGTTTCACCATGTTGACCAGGCTGGTCTCAAACACCTGACTTCAGGTGATCTACCAGCCTTGGCCTCCCAAAGTGCTGGGATTCCAGGCATGAGCCACCACACTGGCCTCATAACACCTTTAACAGAATGCTTTGTCAATCTGAACGATCTAAAACAAGATTAACTATGATTTTAACTTGTACTATTTAATAATGGGTCCCTGTATCTTTGTGTATGTTTATTAGCCATACATGTATGTCTTCATTGCAATTGTCTATTCATATTTTTGATCTTTTATATAGACACTTAAAACAATTATTGTAGAAAGAGTTTACAAATATATTACTAATTTTAATCATTTATATATAAACAGATTTTTCATTCAGACTATAAATTTTCTTCATTTTCTTCAAGGTGGTTTCAGTTTAACCGTTTTTTGTTATGTGCTTATGCATATTTTTGGTTTCAATTGTAATGAAATTAAATTTGTCAGTCAGTTATTTTATGGTTTGTGGATTTTGCATCTTCTTTGAAAAAATTTTTAGACAAAATTGGCTTATATGATCGTGTAAGGGAAAGACTAAGTGTAACTTTGTTCTAAGTGAATATCCAATTATTCCAACATCATTTGTTGAGGAGATCCTCATTCTTTTCCATTGGTTGGATTCTTTTCACATATGTTAATTTTCCTGTCAACTGATTACTCTTCTGGTATTTATTGATTCTAATTTTATCCATATACACATTTATTCTCCTTTATAAATATTTCATATCATTTTTGAATAGTGGGTTTACTTAGTGATCTCAATTTTTACTTTATGATACTATTTTCTGACTATTAGATTTTGTATTATAATTTTAAATTTTACTGATACTTTATGAGATCATTGACTTTTTGATTGCTATTTTTATAATGACTAGTCTAGACTGTTCATGAAGATTTAGATCATAAATGTTCCCCCCATAGACTGGAATACAATATCAATTTCAATTATTAAGATTAATTTAAGTAAAAATAAAATTAAATTCATTTATATTGAAAGGAATTAGCATAGTTTGAAGACTATACTCTGAATTTTTGAAAATATTTTAGAACACTAGAAATTAATGGCAATAGGTTGTACTATAAGGGTTAAACATTTATGATATATTAGACAACATCACTGCAGCAAAAGACAATCTAACTGAGATAAAGTGTTAATTATCTTCAAAGAGATAAAACAGCATTTTCTTATAACCATTTGCATCTAAACAAAATAATTGAATTTTATATCTCAACCATCTTTTGAATTAAACAGAAACTACTATTTAAAAATTATCATGGCACTACTAACAATCCTGACAATCCTTCTGTCCCCTGAGATACTCTAAAACACTGAAAAATAAAATAATTTTTTTAGGTATATTTTTCTGATGCCACTGAATCTGTTCATAAAAGAGTAGGTTTATAAACTTCCATTATTGTTGTTTCTCTATTACCAATAGAGTATTATATTTATATAAAGGGAAAATGAGAGATCACACAATTCTTTCTTTAATGTCTATGGCAATAATTAAAGAGGATATATTTGTCGCTAGGAATAAGATGAATAGCATCATTTTCAACATTCTCCCGTCTTGCTCACCTGAAACCTCTGCCTCTACTTAGGTAACTAAGTAGAGTACGGTATTAACTAGTGAAAACTGACTGCACTAAAAATCAGGAGAATCTAGTTCCCAGACCCTGTTTTTCCCAAATTTAGCAGGGCAACCTTAGTTAATGGCTATAATTTTTTACCTTAGTATCATCTATGGTAACATGGAGACTTATAAATAAATGTTTACGAACGTTGATATATATCTAATATTAACAAGTGTCTCAAATATAAGCAACATAGATGTAAAATTCAATAAACAAATAATTTAAATAAAATGCAAATCGAAGATGGCCGAATAGGAACAGCTCCAGTCTCCAACTCCCAGCGTGAGTGACACAGAAGACTGGTGATTTCTGCATTTTCAACTGAGGTACTGGGGTCATCTCTCTAGGGAGTGCCGGACAATCGGTGCTGGTCAGCTGCTGCAGCCTAACCAGCGTGAGCTGAAGCAGGGCGAGGCATCGCCTCACCTGGAAGCGCAAGGGGGAAGGAAATCCGTTTTCCTAGCCAGGGGAACTGAGACACACAACACCTGGAAAATTGGGTAACTCCCACCCCAATACTGCACTTTAAGGAAACAGGCACACCAGGAGAATATAACCAACACCTGGCCAGGAGGGTCCCACGCCCACGGAGCCTCCCTCACTGCTAACACAGCAGTCTGCCGCGATCGATCCGCAAGGCAGCAGTGAGGCTGGGGGAGGGGCGCCCGCCATTGCTGAGGCTTAAGTAGGTAAACAAAGCTGCTGGGAAGCTCGAACTGGGTGGAGCTCACAGCAGCTCAAGGAAGCCTGCCTGTCGCTGTAGACTCCACCTCTGGGGACAGCCCACAGCTGAGGTCCAATAGGGGAAGCAGCGGGGGCCGGTGCAGACGCGAACGACCCTGTCTGACAGCTTTGGGGAGAGCCGTGGATCTCCCAACACGGAGGTTGAGATCTGAGAACGGACAGACTGCCTGCTCAGGTGGGTCCCTGACCCCTGAGTAGCCTAGCTGGGAGACATCCCCCACTAGGGGCAGTCTGACACCCCACACCTCACAGAGTGGAGTCACCCCGAGAGGAAACTTCCAAAGGAAGAATCAGACAGGTACACTCGCTGTTCAGCAATATTCTATCTTCTGCAACCTCTGCTGCTGATACCCAGGCAAACAGGGTCTGGAGTGGACCTCAAGCAATCTCCAACAGACCAACAGACAGTCCTTCTGACTGTCAGATGGAAAACTATCAAACAGGAAGGACACCTATACCAAAACCCCATCAGTACGTCACCATCATCAAAGACCAGAGACAGATAAAACCACAAAGATGGGGAGGAAGCAGGGCAGAAAAGCTGGAAATTCAAAAAATAAGAGCGCATCTCCCCCTGCAAAGGAGCGCAGCCCATCGCCAGCAACGGATCAAAGCTGGTCAGAGAATGACTTTGACGAGATGAGAGAAGAAGGCTTCAGTCCATCAAACTTCTCAGAGCTAAAGGAGGAATTACGTACCCAGTGCAAAGAAACTAAAAATCTTGAAAAAAGAGTGGAAGAATTGACAGCTAGACTAATTAATGCAGAGAAGATCATAAACGAAATGACAGAGATGAAAACCATGACACGAGAAATACGTGACAAATGCACAAGCTTCAGTAACCGACTTGATCAACTGGAAAAAAGAGTATCAGCGATTGAGGATCAAATGAATGAAATGAAGTGAGAAGAGAAACCAAAAGAAAAAAGAAGAAAAAGAAATGAACAAAGCCTGCAAGAAGTATGGGATTATGTAAAAAGACCAACTCTACGTCTGATTGGGGTGCCTGAAAGTGAGGGGGAAAATGGAAACAACTTGGAAAACACTCTTCAGGATATCATCCAGGAGAACTTCCCCAACCTAGTAGGGCAGGCCAACATTCAAATTCAGGAAATACAGAGAATTCCACAAAGATACTCCTCCAGAAGAGCAACTCCAAGACACATAATTGCCAGATTCACCAAAGTTGAAATGAAGGAAAAAATCTTAAGGGCAGCCAGAGAGAAAAGTCAGGTTACCCACAAAGGGAAGCCCATCAGACTAAGAGCAGATCTCTCGGCAGAAACTCTACAAGCCAGAAGAGAGTGGGGGCCAATATTCAACGTTCTTAAAGAAAAGAATTTTCAACCCAGAATTTCATATCCAGCCAAACTAAGTTTCATCAGTGAAGGAGAAATAAAATCCTTTACAGATAAGCAAATGCTTAGAGATTTTGTCACCACAAGGCCTGCCTTACAAGAGACCCTGAAGGAAGCCCTAAACATGGAAAGGAACAAGCGGTACCAGCCATTGCAAAAACATGCCAAAATGTAAAGACCATCGAGACTAGGAAGAAACTGCATCAACTAACGAGCAAAATAACCAGTTAATATCATAATGACAGGAACAAGTTCACACATAACAATATTAACCTTAAATGTCAATGGACTAAATGCTCCAATTAAAAGACACAGACTGGCAAACTGGATGAAGAGTCAAGACCCATCAGTCTGCTGTATTCAGGAGACCCATCTCACATGCAGAGACATACATAGGCTCAAAATAAAGGGATGGAGGAAGATCTACCAAGCAAATGGAGAACAAAAAAAAGCAGGGGTTGCAATCCTAGTCTCTGATAAAACAGACTTTAGACCATCAAAGATCAAAAGAGACAAAGAAGGCCATTACATAATGGTAAAGGGATCAATTCAACAGGAAGAGCTAACTATCCTAAATATATATGCACCCAATACAGGAGCACCCAGATTCATAAAGCAAGTCCTTAGAGACCTACAAACAGACTTAGACTCCCATACAATAATAATGGGAGACTTCAACACTCCACTGTCAACATTAGACAGATCAACGAGACAGAAAGTTAACAAGGATATCCAGGAATTGAACTCATCTCTGCACCAAGCGGACCTAATAGACATCTATAGAACTCTCCACCCCAAATCTACAGAATATACATTCTTCTCAGCACCACATCGCACCTATTCCAAAATTGACCACATAATTGGAAGTAAAGCACTCCTCAGCAAATGTAAAAGAACAGAAATTATCACAAACTGTCTCTCAGACCACAGTGCAATCAAACTAGAACTCAGGACTAAGAAACTCAATCCAAACCACTCAACTACATGGAAACAGAACAATCTGCCCCTGAATGACTACTGGGTACATAACAAAATGAAAGCAGAAATAAAGATGTTCTTTGAAACCAATGAGAACAAAGATACAACATACCAGAATCTCTGGGACACATTTAAAGCAGTGTGTAGAGGGAAATTTATAGCACTAAATGCCCACAAGAGAAAGCAGGAAAGATCTAAAATTGACACTCTCACATCACAATTAAAAGAACTAGAGAGTCAAGAGCAAATACATTCAAAAGCTAGCAGAAGGCAAGAAATAACCAAGATCAGAGGAGAACTGAAGGAGATAGAGACACAAAAAACCCTCAAAAAAATCAATGAATCCAGGAGTTGGTTTTTTGAAAAGATCAACAAAATTGACAGACCGCTAGCAAGACTAATTAAGAAGAAAAGAGAGAGGAATCAAATAGACGCAATAAAAAATGATAAAGGGGATATCACCACTGACCCCACAGAAATACAAACAACCATCAGAGAATACTATACGTGCCTCTACGCAAATCAAATAGAAAATCTAGAAGAAATGGATAATTTCCTGGACACTTACACTCTCCCAAGACTAAACCAGGAAGAAGTTGAATCCCTGAATAGACCAATAGCAGGCTCTGAAATTGAGGCAACAATTAATAGCCTACCCACCAAAAAAAGTCCAGGACCAGATGGATTCACAGCTGAATTCTACCAGAGGTACAAGGAGGAGCTGGTACCATTCCTTCTGAAACTATTCCAATCAATAGAAAAAGAGGGAATCCTCCCTAACTCATTTTATGAGGCCAACATCATCCTGATACCAAAGCCTGGCAGAGACACAACAAAAAAAGAGAATTTTAGACCAATATCCCTGATGAACATCGATGCAAAAATTCTCAATAAAATACTGGCAAACCGGATTCAGCAGCACATCAAAAAGCTTATCCACCATGATCAAGTGGGCTTCATCCCTGGGATGCAAGGCTGGTTGAACATTCGCAAATCAATAAACGTAATCCAGCATATAAACAGAACCAAAGAGAAGAACCACATGATTATCTCAATAGATGCAGAAAAGGCTTTTGACAAAATTCAACAGCCCTTCATGCTAAAAACGCTCAATAAATTCGGTATTGATGGAACGTACCTCAAAATAGTAAGAGCTATTTATGACAAACCCACAGCTCATCTCATACTGAATGGGCAAAAACTGGAAAAATTCCCTTTGAAAACTGGCACAAGACAGGGATGCCCTCTCTCACCACTACTATTCAACATAGTGTTGGAAGTTCTGGCTAGGGCAATCAGGCAAGAGAAAGAAATCAAGGGTATCCAGTTAGGAAAAGAAGAAGTCAAATTATCCCTGTTTGCAGATGACATGATTGTATATTTAGAAAACCCCATTGTCTCAGCAAAAAATCTCCTTAAGCTGATAAGCAACTTCAGCAAAGTCTCAGGATACAAAATTAATGTGCAAAAATCACAAGCATTCTTATACACCAGTAACAGACAAGCAGAGAGCCAAATCAGGAATCAACTTCCATTCACAATTGCTTCAAAGAGAATCAAATACCTAGGAATCCAGCTTACAAGAGATGTAAAGGACCTTTTCAAGGAGAACTACAAACCACTGCTCAGTGAAATCAAAAAGGACACAAACAAATGGAAGAACATACCATGCTCATGGATTGGAAGAATCAATATCGTGAAAATGTCCATACTGCCCAAGGTTATTTATAGATTCAATGCCATCCCCATCAAGCTACCAATGAGTTTCTTCACAGAATTGGAAAAAACTGCTTTAAAGTTCATATGGAACCAAAAAAGAGCCCGCATTGCCAAGACAATCCTAAGTCAAAAGGACAAAGCTGGAGGCGTCACGCTACCTGACTTCAAACTATACTACAAGGCTACAGTAACCAATACAGCATGGTACTGGTACCAAAACAGAGATATAGACCAATGGAACAGAACAGAGTCCTCAGAAATAATACCACACATCTACAGCCATCTGATCTTTGACAAACCTGAGAGAAACAAGAAATGGGAAAGGATTCCCTATTTAATAAATGGTGCTGGGAAAATTGGCTAGCCATAAGTAGAAAGCTGAAACTGGATCCTTTCCTTACCCCTTATATGAAGATTAATTCAAGATGGATTAGAGACTTAAATGTTAGACCTAATACCATAAAAACCCTAGAAGAAAATCTAGGTAGTACCATTCAGGACATAGGCATGGGCAAGGACTTCATGTCTAAAACACCAAAAGCAACGGCAGCAAAAGCAAAAATTGACACATGGGATCTAATTAAACTAAAGAGCTTTTGCACAGCAAAAGAAACTACCATCAGAGTGAACAGGCAACCTACAGAATGGGAGAAAATTTTTGCAACCTACTCATCTGACAAAGGGCTAATATCCAGAATCTACAAAGAACTCAAACAAATATACAAGAAAAAAACAAACAACCCCATCAAAAAGTGGGCAAAGGATATGAACAGACATTTCTCAAAAGAAGACATCCATACAGCCAACAGACACATGAAAAAATGCTCATCATCACGCGGCATCAGAGAAATGCAAATGAAAACCACAATGAGATACCATCTCACACCAGTTAGAATGGCAATCATTAAGAAGTCAGGAAACAACAGGTGTTGGAGAGGATGTGGAGAAATAGGAACACTTTTACACTGTTGGTGGGATTGTAAACTAGTTCAACCATTATGGAAAACAGTATGGCAATTCCTCAAGGATCTAGAACTAGATGTGCCATATGACGCAGCCATCCCACTACTGGGTATATACCCAAAGGATTATAAATTACTCTACTACAAAGACACATGCACACGTATGTTTATTGCGGCACTATTCACAATAGCAAAGACTTGGAATCAACCCAAATGTCCATCTGTGACAGACTGGATTAAGAAAATGTGGCACATATATACCATGGAATACTATGCAGCCATCAAAAAGGATGAGTTTGCGTCCTTTGTAGGGACATGGATGCAGCTGGAAACCATCATTCTTAGCAAACTATCACAAGAAGAGAAAACCAAACACCGCATGTTCTCACTCATAGGTGGGAACTGAACAATGAGATCACTTGGACTCGGGAAGGGGAACATCACACACTGGGGCCTATCATGGGGAGAGGGGAGGAGAAAGGGATTGCATTGGGGAGTTATACATGATATAAATGATGAATTGATGGGTGCTGACGAGTTGATGGGTGCAGCACACCAACATGGCATAAGTATACATATGTAACAAACCTGCACGTTATACACATGTACCCTAGAACTTAAAGTATAATAAAAAAAAAAAAAAAAAAAAAACTGACTGGGAAGGAAAGGGCCTCCAAAACATGAAGTTAGGAATATCTGGGTAACACATTTCAAATCTTCAATTTCTATGGCCTGCAGAAATGGTCCATTTCTCCCTGTTGAAAGCTAGGTCTACCCCCTGTGCTTAAAGGCAGAGACTATTTTAATCTTCCTCTACCTTCTGGTTACAACATCATTAAGTAAGGCTGTTTCACAAGATAATGGAGTTGGAGAAGTTCTAGGCCTTAAATGACAGAAAAAAGCTGTACACTGAATGACTTGCAGAACTAGCCAACTTGTACAAGCAAGAACTGGGAGTGTTATGTATGGAAATAAATGTCAAGAGTGTTAAATCAGGGCAGGGGGGCAGTGAAATGTGAAGTTGGATAAAGGTAAGTTTATTCACGTGAGATTCCTCTTCCAGTTCATACAATTTAATACTCTGGAAAAGACCTTGGGTATTGCACCAACCATTGCTCATATGGTTAATGGAAACTTGGAAAAGTCAGTGGATTACAGTATAAAATAGAAGTATTTGGACTACTGTGATAGAGTGGAGTAAGGCATCAAAAGGTTCTGAGCATTGGATACACTAAAGTGGATATAGTATGTAATATTGGGATACTCAGAAGATGACTGTGTTCCTGGTGGACGCCTCCTTTACAAAAACAATAAGGAGCATATTAATGCGAGAGGCACCAGCATCACTGAGAAGCCCTGGGTATGTGTTCTCTAAAGTTCACAGCTGATGGTAGGAGATACAGTTACCGAACTACACTACTTGATAGCAGTGGGGAAGGCACGTTCCTGAAAGGATACAAGCCAAGTTGTTTATTGCTGTCAAAACCAGGCCAGAGAGAAAGCTGGAGGACTCACATCGAATTGTGGAGACAGGTAATAGTATATGGTGTTCCCTTCAAGCTAAAAACAAATGGTTCCGTCTAGTACCTCTCACTACTAAGAAGAAAGCATGGCACATTGTAGGCCTCCTTTGTGTTCCTGAGGAAGCATATTCTGCACTTAGGAATCCTGCTGAACTCATACATTTGATGACATATCGTACTCAGCTTTGAATGAGGCCAAGAGTAAGCATAGGCTTTGCAGCAACCCCAGATTAAGATCTAAGAGGTCCTGTCATTTGGGATATATGACCTAGTAGAGAATCACAATATAGACCTCTACTGTTCTGAAGCAAGTTACATTGAAAAAAGAACTAAGTACCTTTCAAAAAACTGTTCCTAGTATACAAATTCATACTTGTACAGACAGATTGCCTGATGATGGGACATAAACTATCTATGTAGAAAGAACTGCTATAACCTGGCCTTTATCATACACGCCAAGTCATAGGCTGAATTGGACCAGCAGGAATCAGTTGCAGGATGTAAGATGTGCATTCGTTACCAAACAAAAGCATAGGACACAAAATGTCTGTACAGGAAGTAGCCTAGATCCCCCACATTATCTACCACTTTTCTCCTGGCTTATTGCCTCAGATCACACAAATAGCCGCATGGGAGTCCCTTGACAGAGGAGGAAGAAGTCAAATATTGGTACATGGATGAATAAACTCAGCAGCTGATCCACATTGAAAATGAATGACAGTTGTACTATAGCCCTATTTAGAAATGACATAGAGAGACAGTGATGAGGAAAAATCCTCCAAGAGTGCTGAATTCCAGGTGTTATATGTGGTCTCCTAATTTGTCTGGTGGTTCTATCATTTAGGAGATATGATCCAGTGAGACCCAGGGTTTTAGAGATATCTGTGTTGGGAGAAGATACCATGTAAATTTTATAATAAGGCCTAAAGAAGAATTGCAATATAGACATATATTGTTCCACAGCAAGTTAGTTACATTGGAAGCAAAGAACTAAACACCTTTCAAAAAACTGTTCCTATTACGCCAGTGGCCCCAGTCCTGAGGTTAGAATTATATGGATTCACAGGCTGGTTGCTGAATGGAACTAGAAAGAGATATTGGATGATTGGTTGAAAAACTTCTGTGGAAGAACATATGCATGGACCTATGAGAATGATCAGGTGTGAAGATCTGTATCACATGTTAATATCCACCAGAGAGCATATATCAAAGTTGAAGCTACAATCAGTCAAGTAAACAAAATGACTCAGTTGGTATGCTACAACCCGCCTCTGCATTGGTCGGCCACACTTATGCTGATACAGTAGGGTCATTTACAAAGTAGCTACGTTGGCTGAGAGGATGATTATTCATAAATGCCAAAGCAAGGGTTCCCTGTTCCCAAAGCCGATTTATCTATTACTGCTGCCCTCACTACAAGAAACAGATACATACTAAGTTCTCTATATGTCACCATCTTTTAAAGAGAACATACACACTTGGCAAGTTGACTACATTAATCCATTTCGTCCTAGAAAAGATAGCAATCATCTAAAGTGGAATACAATTATACTTTTTTTTTTTTTTTTGAGAGAGAGAGAGTCTCACTCTGTCACCCAGGCTGGAGTGCAGTGGCATGATCTCGACTCGCTGAAACCTGGGTCTCCAGGGCCCAAGTGATTCTCATGCCGCAGCCTCCCAAGTATCTGAGATTACAGGAGTATAACACCACCCCTGGCTAATGTTTGCATTTTTAGTAGAGATCGGATTTCACTATGCTGCCCAGGCTGGTCTGGAACTCCTGGCCTCAAGCGATCTCCTTGCCTCAGCCTCCCAAAGTGCTGGGATTAAAGACATGGGCCACTATGCCTGGCTGGAATATAATACAAATATATTCTTGATATGAATTTCCCTTACCTGTCCACAAGACCTAAATCAGCAGTACTATCCTAGAGCTCACAGAATATGTGATCCCTTACACAGGATCCCACATAACCAATGGACCTACTCTAGAGCAAGAAAGTTGTATCATGTTCTGGCACTATCTGGAAGCAAATGACTTCATATGATGTTGGAATACCCTAAAGAAGGTATAGCTGAGACATCAGCTACAAAATGATGCCCTATAAGGATCAGACACTTTCAGCCAGGATTCAGTGTGTACTCTCAATCAATCATAATTGTACATTATTGTATCTACAGTAAAGTGTATGAGGCCAGGAACTAAGTAGAATTCACTGTGACCTAACTGAAGATTTGTGATTTTCTTTTTTACAACTCTAGGTTCTACGTTTAAGTCCTGTCTTCAAGATTGCAAAAGTCAATCTCACATATAGATAAATAAAAAAAGGTTATTTGCTATTGTAAAAATTTTCAAAGAATACCCAGCTAAATGTAGAATAAAATATGAGTGTCTAAGAAGCCACACTGACTATGCTTTAGAATAATAGGTCATTATACATGTGGAGGAAGCTTCAGAATAATCTTATCTCATCCTCTGTATTTATCAATGAAAAGATTAAAGGACCAGGAAGTCTGGGGGTTTTTCTCATGTTGCATGACTAGCTTAACCTTAGTAGTATAAGGTTACTAATTAGTAATATAGTAATATAATTACTTTATATAAGTAGTAATTGATTACTACTTAGTAATATATGACATAGTAGTATAACCTTACTATGACAATTCTCTATAAATGTATACATTTACTTGATTGGGACACTTATTTGAAAAGTTCCATATGAAAAATTGTATTCTGTACTTTATTTTCTAATTAATTGTTTGTGTTAAGGAAGGTAAATGAAATGTAATCGGGATAAATGTTTTAGTTTAATTAAACTAATAAAATAATAATGGATACAACAGCAAGAAAACTTTCAAAATTGTTAATAAATTGAATAGTCAGCTAAAATCCATTGTCACTTTGCATTAGGGAAGCAAAGTGAAAAACTGTGAAGAATACATATAACCTCCTAAATATTTCCCAGAGATCAATTTAAAGCAAAGAATAAGAAAGAAATATTTATTAAACTCTCCCCAAGGCATATAAACAGAAGAAATTGCAAAGAAAAAAGTAATCAAATCTTTTCCTAGCAGATTAAATTCAAGAGCTTTTCTAAGACAGTAATTTCTTACTATAATGTCTGGAGAACAGGAAGAATGAGGAAGAAAGCAAAATCCTTTCAAAGTGTTAATGGGTAGGTGTTGAACTTTTTCAGCTCCCATGTTAATGGGGGTAGAAATGGTGAGGAGTAGGAGAGCAAGGATATAGATCACAGACTCCCATTTTCAAAGTTGTAAGGGTTTCTAGTTAGGTTTCAATTTCCCCAGGAGACAAATGACCATGTTTCTGATGACCTGTGAGATAATTTTCCCTGTTGTATATGTTTTGGCAATGAGTAGAGTCACTGTATTCTGGGGCATCTTCTTAGTCTGCTTTGTGGCCTCATCTCCACTGTCTCAGATGAGTTCATTAGAGAGTATAAAAGTAGAAACAAGTCTTAGAGACAATGATGCTGTATCGGATGGCAGTGCTCTATGAACAGACATAACATGAAGTAAAATAAGATCAGTGGCCTAAAGGTAGCTTACATGCGGCAAGTGCTGCTGTATTTATCAGAACTTTTGTATCTTCAATTTGAGCCTCATGTAAGAATTTGATAAAATCATGCTTGATAACCACAAAAAGCGATTAAAAGTGAATTATTTTTAGTAAAATTTATAAAATTGGGACTATGTCAAGGATAGCAATAGCTATTTGCAATATAACTGATGCTGACTACCTCATATTTCTCATACCACTGTAACATTATACAGATATATTAAATATTTAAGATTATATATGTGACATATATGAATATATATGTCATACGTAAAACCATATGATTTATGTATATAACTTATTCTTAGGTTTAAATGAGAATATCAGGGAAATTTTTCTGATTCAAGTTTAGGCTGATTTGTATATAACTGCTTTGAAGGCATTCAGCTCAATGTGGTATGGTGTCAGAGGAGGGAAAAATTACTTTGCTCTAAGATGACAATACATCTTAATTTATAAAAGTAGCATGAATTAGTTGGATTTCTTTTTACATGGAGGTTAAGAAAGAATGATAAAGAGTTAAAGGAATGACTGTCCTATAATGTCCATGGAGTTGCATCAGAATAGGCTGACATATCCTGGAATATCTTGATATGGTGGCTTAAACTATTCTTAATTTCTTGAACCTTGTTGAAACTAATCTGAACTGAACAAGTGCCTCTGGGACTGCATTACCTCGGTATATGCTGACGGAACAACAGAAATAACATAAAAATTCAGCTCCCTCACCCATAGATTTGTCTATCTATACAGTGTCAAGTGTCCAGATACTTTGAAACATTATGAGTGACTGACATTTTCATTTCTGAACTAGAAACTCTGGCAGATTGTTGACCCAGCCTTCATCTGAAAAAGCCTTTTTCTGAACTAGAATCTTATTTAAGAATGATTGGCTTACCTTAAAATTAAATATTTTTTGAATTGCTGTGTTACTAGTCTAATTTGGAAAAATAAGAGAAACCATCAAAAATTTCTAGACAAACTATGTTAAATGCTTAACATAAAAGTAGAAACTTTAACCATTTTATAACTTATTAACTGCTGATACCATCAAGTATCAATATAGAAGATCTGTAATTATTATTGTATATTATTTCCAATGTATTTTATAGTTATTGAATTTGCTGCAAATGACTTAAATTAGCGGTTTTTAAAACATTAGGCCCTTTAGCATTAGCTTTAGTTCTACTGTGAATGAGAGGAGAAAATACTTGAGATACTCTTTAGAATGTAAGTTAATAAAGGAAGAAATATTGATTTCTTTTCTTCTCTTTACACATGTATCTCAATGCTGAGGATGGTATCCTTCACACAGTAGGTGCTCTGTAAGTATTGCTTAAATTTATGGAGGGATAACAGGAGCTTTGTATAACTTAGTAAAGATTGTAACATTGCCTCTTCAAGAGGCTCTAAGACACAGACAACTCTAAAGAGTACAGGTAGATGTACTCTTTAGAATTTTTGAAAGTGACTTCAGGTGGTATACATTTTGTTTTGTTTTGTTTTTCATTTTTGATGTAGAAAGAAGAATGTGAAAGTCTTAAGGGAATAGTTGTCATGTAGCCTGTGAGACCCCCATCTCTAAAAAATAATTTTGATTCCCTATTTAATAAATGGTGCTGGGAAAATTGGCTAGCCATAAGTAGAAAGCTGAAACTGGACCCTTTCCTTACTCCTTATACAAAAATTAATTCAAGATGGATTAGAGACTTAAATGTTAGACCTAATACCATAAAAACCCTAGAATAAAATCTAGGTAGTACCATTCAGGACATAGGCATGGGCAAGGACTTCATGTTTAAAACACCAAAAGCAATGGCAGCAAAAGCCAAAATTGACAAATGGGATCTAATTCAACTAAAGAGCTTTTTCACAGCAAAAGAAACTACCATCAGAGTGAACAGGCAACCTACAGAATGGGAGAAAATTTTTGCAATCTACTCATCTGACAAAGGGCTAATATCCAGAATCTACAAAGAACTCAAACAAATTTACAAGAAAAAAACAAATAATCCAATCAAAAAGTGGGCAAAGGATATGAACAGACATTTCTCAAAAGAAGACATTCATACAGCCAACAGACACATGAAAAAATGCTCATCATCACTGGCCATCAGAGAAATGCAAATCAAAACCACAATGAGATACCATCTCACACCAGTTAGAATGGCAATCATTCAAAAGTCAGGAAACAACAGGTGCTGGAGAGGATGTGGAGAAATAGGAACACTTTTACACTCTTCTTGGGATTGTAAACTAGTTCAACCATTATGGAAAACAGTATGGCGATTCCTCAAGGATCTAGAACTAGATGTACCATATGACCCAGCCATCCCACTACTGGGTATATACCCAAAGGATTATAAATCATGCTGCTATAAAGACACATGCACACGCATGTTTATTGCGGCACTATTCACAATAGCAAAGGCTTGGAATCAACCCAAATGTCCATCTGTGACAGACTGGATTAAGAAAATGTGGCACATATACACCATGGAATACTATGCAGCCATCAAAAAGGATGAGTTTGCGTCCTTTGTAGGGACATGGATGCAGCTGGAAACCATCATTCTTAGCAAACTATCACAAGAAGAGAAAACCAAACACCGCATGTTCTCACTCATAGGTGGGAACTGAACAATGACATCACTTGGACTCGGGAAGGGGAACATCACACATCGGGGCCTATCATGGGGAGGGGGGAGGGGGGAGGGATTGCACTGGGAGTTATACCTGATGTAAATGACGAATTGATGGGTGCTGATGAGTTGATGGGTGCAGCACACCAACACCGCACAAGTATACATATGTAACAAACCTGCATGTTATGAACATGTACCCTAGAACTTAAAGTATAATATATAAATTAAAAAAAAGAAAAAAAAATCATCTGGGTTTGGTGGTATGTGTCTGTAGTCCCAGCTACTCAAATGCTGAGGTGTGAGGACCACTTCAGCTCAGGAGTTAAAGGTGCAGTGAGCTGTGATCGTACCACGACACTCCAGGCTGGGCAACAGAGTGAAACCCTGTCTCTCTTAAAAAAAAAAAATTAAAAGAATATTTGTCACATATTTCTACTTAGAGTTGAATCAGGAAAGGTTGCCAAGGCTGGGAAATTCTTGCTGCAGAGGAGCGGTTTGAACATCCAAGCTTTTAAAAGACCTAGATATTCTCATGGTATTTCACTGATGACAGAGTACATGTGACAATTATATTTTTAATTTTTTAATACAATAGAAAACTCCTTGTTTCATTGTATAAAGGAACATTCTGGCTGTTCATTTACTAATCACAAATATCCTGGTACACAAAATAAAATTGTGAAACGTAGTAAAGATGGACTCATGAGCTAGTCTGAGCATAGACACTTGACTTGGCCTCTTCTATGTGATCGCCTAGGACTACTCTGCATATGTGTGCATATTTTACACACATTACACACGTGTGTATGTTTATGCATACCACACCGGATTCATTTCCAATTTTATGGAAAGAAACAGGAATTCCAAAATGTTTGAAAAATGTAGAAAAGGTATAAAGTAATTAATATCAGATAAATAAGAACAGAAAAACTATAACCCCAATATGACAAATGAAGAGTGGAGATCCACAAAGCGTGAGAGAGAGTAGTAAGTAGCTATCATAGTAATTAATTAAAGACAAAAATCCTAACCAGCTGATCAAATGAGTCCACCTACTTTCTGTCTACAACCCCTAATACCCAATGGCAATCTAAAAACCAAAAGCTGTACCATAAATAATATGAACTACTTGCTTGGGGTCAGGTTTTGTTAACACACAGAATAATCAGAAAGAAGGAGAGAGCTTCAGGAAAGTCTGGACAGGTTGAGAAATGGAGTGGGGAGGTAGGAGAGAAGTCATTTCATTCACGGAAGAAATTTACTTATATTTTAAGTGTCGGAAGAAATTATTCCTTATTTTAGCTGCTAGAGACTGTCCTAAAGTTTGCTGCAAGCCTCACACTAATAGACCCTGAGTGAACTTAACAAAACAGTTCTTAACTTTTTACACATAGTGTTTGATTATCCCTTCTACTTAAACTCATATCCCTTCTACTTAAACTCATAAACTCAAATCAATCACTAAGAATCATAAGCTACTTGAAGAAAACAAAGAATATTAAAGATAAAAATAAAGAAATCAGTCAAGGTGCCTGGAAAAGATGCTAAAAGGAAATCCAGGGAATAAAGGAGATTTTAATAAAATATACCTGCTAGTTATGAGAAATTTGAGAGATGATTGAAACCAGAAAACAACTATAAGGATTAAGAAAATGAAGCTATCAGAAAGAATTATAGACAAATTGATAAACATTGCCTAAATTAAAAATAATCGACATAAGGCTGAAAATGAAATCAAATAAATAAAACTCAAACAGAAAATTAAAATACCAAGACAAGGGAATTACAGATAGCAATTTTTTAAAATGTGCTAAAAAGTTAGAAGATATCAAGGATTAATCTAAGAGGGCTAATATATTTTTAATAGAGGTACTGGTAAGTAGTAGGTAAGTAGTAGAGCAAGGATTTGAATCCAAAGCTTCATGCTGTGTAACAGGACATGAAAATACTAAAAACTTTCAGAGCAAGACCATATCTAGAAAACAAAAGAAGGAAAACTATGTTGACATTTCATTAACAAAATTACATATTGAAAGATGATGCTGCAATATTCACAGAGATTTAAGGAAAATTATTTTGAAACCAGTTAATCCATTATGTGAAATGTGAACAGAACATAGCAACAGTTAATTTTAAAGACATACTGAAAGTTCAGAACTTGTAAAGAGTAAGAAATTTAATATAAGAAATCTAAAACCCATCGGCTCTCTCTGAAAGAATTAGCACTGAAAGCATATACCACAGCCAAAGAAAATAATGTCATCAAATATAATATTTTAAACATAGTAAGATTATAGAAGCCAATAAAATATATGTTTAATAATTTGGAAGTATAAATAATGTATTCATAACATATATCATTTATATGTATGCAATATCATCATGTAATGATAAAATATAAATATTTATACATAAATTAAAAACAAATTATTATTAACTGCAATAAAGCAACCCCAGATGAACTCAACATGGGAGATTGGGGGCCAGGAGGAAATGACAGCTCTTAGTGATTCATAAAAATATGTTACAAAAATATATGTACTTGAGAATTAACCATTACAAATCAGTTACATATTGAAAATTAAATTTTCTTAATAAAATTCACTGATTATCACACTATTAAAGAAAAGATATAAAAGAAAAACAACAACATATAGCCTTATTTTATTTTTAAGAGACTCACCTAAGATAAAATTTTAAAGATAAAAAAATAGGAGAAATATATATATGCCAGCAAGTGCTGATGAAAGAAAGCTAATGTTAAAATGTTGATGAAACTCCAAACAGGCTTTAATTCCATCATAAATTCCGTATTAACAAAAGGTAATATAAGAAAATATAAATCATTAAACTTTAATCATGTAAGACAAAAGCTACCACATATATAAAGCAGAAGCAGAAAGTGAGGCATTGCCAATTCTAGAAACACAATGGTAGCATTTAACACAGAATTTTCAGAAATCAGCAAAAGAAAAATAATAAATAAGGCAGAGGATTTGAATGACACAATAAAAGTAGTTTAGCCATTTATTCAACAAATGTTTTTGAGTACTCACTGTGTGAGTTACTCTTTTGAGTGTTCTAGATTGTGACAGTAAAAAAAGAAAAGTCCGGATCTAAAGATTTTACCTTCTCATTTTTATAACGAAAGACAGACAATTGAAAAAGTAAATTAAATACACCACATATGACAAGGTAGTAAGTATTTGAAGAGAAAGAGGAAAGTCAGCCTGGGTGGGTGAGCAGATTGCAGTTTCACTTGGATTTATTAGGGAAGGCTTCACTAAGAATAAGACATTGAGTAATGCTCAAAGGAGGAGTAAGAGTTAAAGCTAACAGGAGATTTTGTGTAGAACAATGACACGATCTGGTTTACATAAAATTGCAGGACTGGGTAATTTGGTGGGAAAAATAAAATTAACTGTAAGTAAGGGTGGAATGACAGGAACAGATTGGAAGCCTATAGCAATAATTCGTGTAAAACATTATGGTGGCTTGGACCAACTTGCATCAGTAGAAATAGCTAAAAATGGCCAAATAGTAAATCTACAACGAGAATAAAGCAAAATGGATATACTGATAGATAGGATGGGCAGCATGGTTTATTTTCTGTATTTATATCTTAGTCAATATTCTTAATTCCTGTGTCTGGCTATTATTCCACAATTTTGTGATTATTAAAAGGAATTCAAAATATGTTTTAATTATCATAAATGCATAATAAAGAGGACTGATGTATTATATCAAACCAAAAAGCATAGTGTATTAGTCTGTTTTCATGCTGCTGTTAAAGACATACCTGAGACTGGTCAATTTACAAAAGAAAGTGATTTAATGGACTAACAGTCCCACAAAGCTGGGGAGGCCTCACAATCATGGCAGAAGGGAGGAGGAGCAAGTCACATCTTACATGGATGGCAGCAGGCAAAAAGAATGTGCAGGGGAACTCCCGTTTTTAAAACCATCAGAGCTCATGAGACTCATTAACTCCCACAAGAACAGCACAGGAGATATCTGCTCTCATATTTCAATAATCTCCCACCAGATTCCTCCCATGACACGTGGGAATTGTGGGAGTCACAATTCAAAATGAGATTTGGGTGAGGACACAGCCAAACCATATCATTCACTCCACCCCCTCCCAAATCTCACGTCCTCACGTTTCAAAACCAATCATGCTTTCCTAACAGTCCTCCAAAGTCTTAACTCATTTAAGCTTTAACTCAAAAGTCCACAGTCCCACATCTCATCTGAGACAAGACAAGTCCCTTCCACCTATGAGCCTGTAAAATCAAAAGCAAGTTAATTACTTCCTAGATACAATGCAGGTACAGGCATACAGTAAATACAGCCCTTCCAAATGGGAGAAATCTTCCAAAACAAAAGGGCTACAGGCCCCATGCAAGTCTGAAATCCAGTGGGGCAGTCAAATCTCAAAGCTCTAAAATTATCTCCCTTGACTCCACGTCTCATATCTAGGTAACATTGATGCAAGAGTTGGGTTCCCATGGTCTTGGGCAGATCTGCCCTCATGGCTTTGCAGGATACAGCCTCCTACCTAGCTGCTTTCATGGGCTAGCATTGGGTGTCTGTGGCTTTTCCAGGAGCACAGTGCAAGCTGTCGGTGGATCTACCATTCTGGGGTGTGGAGAATGGTGGCCCTCATCTCACAGTTCCACCAGTCAGTGCCCCAGGGGGGACTCTGTGTGAGGACTCTGACCCCATATTTCCCTTCTACACTGCCCCAGTGGAGGTTCTCCATGAGAGTACTGCACCCACAGAAAACTGTTGCCTGGGCATTCAGGCATTTCCATACATCCTCTGAAATCTAGGTGGAGGTTCCCAAATGTCAATTATTGACTTCTGGGCACCTGCAGCCTCAACACCACATGGAAGCTGCCAAGTCTTGGGGCTTTACCCCTCTGAAACCACAGCCTGAGCTGTACCTTGGCCTCTTTTAGTCATGGCTGGAACAGCTGGGATGCAGGGTGTCTTATTCCTAGACTGCACACAGCAGAGGGACCCTGGGCCCAGCCAAGGAAACAATTTTTTCCTCCTAAACTTCCAGGTCTGTGATGGGAGGGGTTGCCACAAAGGTCTCTCACATGTCCTTCCCCATTGTCTTGGGGATTAATATTTGGCTCATTGTTACTTATGCAAATTTCAGCAGTCAGCTTGAATTTCTCCTCAGAAAATGGCATTTTCTTTTCTATTTCATTGTCAGGTGGCAAATTTTTCGAACTTTTATGCTCTGCTTTCCTTATAAAAGTGAATGCTTTTAACAGCACCCAAGTCGCATCTCTAATGCTTTGCTGCTTAGAAATTTCTTCCGTCAGATACTCTAAATCAACTCTCTCAAGTTCAAAGTTCCACCAGACTCTAGGGCAGGGGCAAAATGCTGCCAGTCTCTTTGCTAAAGCATAACAAGAGCAAATGTTGTTCCAGTTCCAAATAAGTTCCTCATCTCCATCTGAGACCACCTCAGCTTGGACTTTATTGTCCATGTCACTATCAGCATTTTGGACAAAGCCATTTAACAAGCCTCTAGGAAGTTCCAAACTTTCCCACATTTTCCTGTCTTCTTCTGAGTCCTCCAAACTCTTCCAACCTCTGCCTGTTCCCCAATTCTAAAGGCGCTTCCACATTTTCAGGTGTCTTTTCAACAGCAACCCACTCCCAGTACCAATTTACTGTATTAGTCTGTTTTCATGCTGCTGATAAAGACATACCTGAGATTGGGCAATTTAGAAAATCAAGCAGTTTAATGGACTTACAGCTCTTCATGGCTGGTGGGGGGGCTCACAATCATGGTGGAAGGCAAGGAGGAGCAAGTCACATCTTACATGGATGGCAGCAGGAAAAACCAGAGAATGAGCAGAAAAACTGTTTTTAAAACTATGTGATCTCATGAGACTCATTCACTACAATAAGAACAGTGCAGGAAACATCCACCCCCGTATTTCAATTATCTCCCACATGGGAATTGTGGGAGTTACAATTCAAGATGAAGTTTGGGTGGGGACAAAGACAAACCATGTCATTAATAATTATATATATATATATATATATATATAATAACTTATATTTGGTCATCATACTTTAAATGACAGTGTAACAGGTCAGTTGTAAAAAAAACTGTGTTCACTAGGATATTTTATTTAAAAAAACTGATCTGAATACGTTGAAGATTTAAGGATAAAATAACAACAAATAACTTATTATTTATTATAATTTATTTATTCCTTATTAACTGCCAGGGAACGTAGGCAATAACTTAAAAATGAATGATAATGAAAGCATGACACAACAAAAACTTTGGGATATGGCTGATGAATTACTCAGAGGAAATTTAGTGTTAAATTAACTTATTACAAAATAAAGACTAAAATCCAATTTTCACATGAGAAAGAGGAAAAAGGAAAAACAACATAAGCACAAGATATAACAACAGGATTGATATTTAAAACCTAAATAAATGTATTTTTTTAAAAAGAGACTACCAAAAAAAATTATTGACATATGTGACAGCTGGTTATTTGTAAAAAAGCAATATTACTAAAATGCAGAAAAGTGCTTATTTCTGTTGAAAAATAAAATGATGAAATAAACAACAGCAAAACATAAAAATAGATAGTCATATTTTTTGATACGTATGTGATCAAATAATTAAAAGAATGTACAAATTTACATCATGTATTTGAAACTCTAAACTTAACATATGATTCCCTGGTGAAATGTTATTTAACAATACTGATTTAAAAGAAGTAATAAAGAAAAAACAAAGAATAAACTTTAAAGGTGGTCAAATGCTGTTGTGATGGGCAGAAAAATTGCATACCAAAGACGTTCACCTCCTACTCCCTGGAGCCTGTGAATATGTTACATCACATGTCAAAGACAAGTTATAGTACCAGATAGAAATAAGGTTTCTAATCAGATGACTTTTAAAAGAGAAAGATTCTAATGAACTATCCAAGTGGGACCAATATAATTGTAAGTCTTTAAATGTGGAAGGAGGAGGAACAAAAGTTGACGGCTAGAGTGAAGGCTAGAATGGTTAGAATGACGATGAGAAAATTATACAAACTAGTCTTGCCTTGAGGAAGGAAGAGTGCCACGAAGGGGAAATGCAGGCAGCCGGAAGAGTTGGGGAATATAAGGAAACTGATGTTCCCTGATGTGTTTTGGCTGTGCCCTCACCCAAACCTCATCCTGAATTGTAATTCCCATCATCCGCACATATTGTGGGAGGGACATAGTGAGAGGCCATTGAATCATGGAGGCAGTTACCTCCATACTGTTCTCATGGGAGTGAATGAGTTCTTATGGTTTCTGATGGTTTTATAAGAGGCTTTCCCCCACCTTCGTTCTGCACTTCTCCTTACTGCTGCCATGTGAAAAAGGGTGTGTTTGTTTCCCCTTCTACCATGATTGTAAGGTTGCAGAGACCTCCCCAACCCTGTGGTACTGTGAGTCAATTAAACCTCTTACCTTTACAAATTACCCCATCTCTGATATGTCTTTATAAGCAGCATGAGAACGGACTAATACACTCCTCTAGAAGCTACAAGAGAAATGCAACTCTTGATTTTAACGCAAAGTTATTTCAAGCCATCAAGTTATCACAATTCATTAAAGCAGCAATGGGAAACCAATGCAACCCATAACAAAAGCACCAGTTCCATACAGTTAGGATGTAAATCCTATCATACTTCAAGGGATGGTTAAGCACTGTTTCTATAACTTGTTCTAAAGCCCAGGAAAAGCTGGCTAGCATCCTGTAGTATTCTAAAAGGATCTTTTATAGAGTGATTGCGACATAAAAACCTAACATAGTTGACAGAATGAGAGGGAAAGAAAAAAGGGAAGCAGATGCAGTAGGGAAAAGAAAGAGAAAGATGAAGAGAAAGAAAAACTATCAGCCAAGCACATGAAAAATATACTTGAAAAAATAACACACTAAACATGGTTTACAAGGAAGTGTAAAACATTTTAATATTCAGGACTTTATTAATGAAATTCACGGCATAGGGAAATTAAATAATTTTTTCACATAAAATATTTTTATAACAGCACACATTTCTGAGATTAGATTTAAAAAGTTGTTAGACTCAAAAGAAAATGCCAACATTAAGGAATACATGGTAATTTTTAAAAAGTAATCTCCAGCAACCATTAGAATGCTGATATGTTAGAAAATTTCCACTGAATTCTACAACTGGAAAAGCCTGACTGCTGTCTTTGAAAGTATAAATCATTTACTAGAGATCTTTGTGAATAAAACTAGATAAATTATTAAGATGGTTAATTTTAGAAGAAAGGTAGAAAATTGTTGTTTAAAAAATTATATGATCATATACTCAAAAAATACTATTTAAGAAAATGTTATATAAACACTAATGTGGACTGGGCATGGTAGTTCACACCTGTAATCCCAGCACTTTGGGAGCCTAAAGCAGGTGAATCACCTGAGGTCAGGAGTTCAAGACCAGCCAAGCCAATATAGTGAAACCTCATCGCTACTAAAAATGCAAACATTTGCCAGGCATGGTGGCGCATGCCTGTGATCCCAGCTACTCGGGAGGCTGAGGCAAGATAATTGCTTGAACCTGGGAGGTAGAGGTGGCAGTGAGCAGAGATTGCACCAGTACACTCCGGCCTTGGCAATAGAGCGAGATTCTTGTCAAAAAAAAAAGCTAATGTGACTAACCTATTTATAAATGACAACAACATTATATATATCAAGTAATATTAAAACAAAGAAACAACAATATGAACTAGAAATATTATAAGTAAAATAAATGAACACAATTATACAAAAAAATTCTTAATTTCTAGTATTTAAGTGCAATTAAAATGAGATTGTTACCATTCAACATTTTGGCAAACATTGACAAGTTTAAGGTACTTACACACTTGTAAGGGTGTAGTATAACACATAGCAATATCTGATAAGAATTTATATCCTAAACATCAACCTCTAAAGTGATGTATAATTACAGAACACCTATATTATGTCACAAGTTAGCAGTTTAAAAAATTAGATCTATGTGAACTGGCAGAGATATTTTTAAATAAACAGAAACAAGTTTCAAAGTTATGTTTGTGCATGTGTATGTCCACATATATAAAGAACTAGCCTGAAGGAGACACAAAAATGTTCATAGTACTCCTCAATGAAAAAGGGAATCGGATAGAGGAAAAAAGTAAAGGAGAGGTCTGCTGCTTGCATTTTCTGCAAAGTGATTGATTCTCTATATATTTTGATGTAATGATAAATTAAAGTCTAAATACAATTAACACTACACTGGTGTTCATGGTCCAACTTGGGAAAATAGCAAGCATTTTAAGCATATTACAGATAATTTAGTACAGAGATTTGGTTACACAGTTGCTGGAAGACCAAGGGAGCCAATTAGAGAGAAGGAGACAACTCAGAGATCTCCAACTATAGAAACTCACTATTGCATTAGAATCAGCAGGAAAAATAAAAGAGAGAGAGAGAGAGAGAGAAAGAAAGAGAATGGTATTACTAAATTTCAGGGGGTGAAGTCACCCGGCAGAAAGTGGAATAACCACAAGAGGGATTGGTGGTGTAAACAAGATACCATGCTGTCATACGCACTGCCTCGGCATATAGACTGGAGTAAAACGCATTGCCTCGGCATATAGACTGGAGTACAATGCACTGCCTCGGCATATAGACTGGAGTACATATGGCCTAGCTTTTTCCTTTTCCTCTCTCCGCTGCATCAGGCTCTGAAATCGCCTGCCAGTGTCTCCCATTGGCTGAAACACAACCGGCAGCAGCTGACAAAATAACCATGAAAACTGCTTCCAGGGGTCATCCCACCTGGAACACCTAGCAATATATGGGAAGAATAAGGAACAGGTTTGAAAGTAAACAAGCCCTGGACAGACTGAAATGCATGTGCTACATTTAATCACTTTTTATGATAATTTTTATATTCTTGCAAGCTAATATTTATATTTAACACTCAGGAGTAGATATGCAGAATGTTCAATCAATCCTGGAAGATATCTAGCAGACTGTCAGAGAAAATAGTCTACACAGCTCTAATAAAATAAGAACCAACTCTAGATATTATATATGTGCCTACTGCTGTGAATATTGCTCTTCTTTTCTAATATGAAAATTTGTACCATACAAAACAGCGTTTAAATAGTCAATACCGTATTCAGAACTTGAGAATTCTAACCACATAAGAACTAGCAATGATTTCAGTCAAGTCGATATTTTTTGTATTCTCCCATGAATCACACTATGAAAATTTCTGATTTCTCTCATTCTGGGTTTAGATTATGATGTAAATTATTCTGGGAAGAAGCCGCACACAAAAGCCATCAAGTGTTTCAAGAGGAAACAGCAGGCTCTCAAAAATCTATGGAAAGTCTAATTGAATCTGGGGAAATACTTGCCTGATTAGGTTCTTTTATTGGACTCTGAAGTTATAAGAATGATAGCTTAAATCATTCCCATTGAATAGAGACAGAAGACAGTCAAAGTCATTTTGAATATACAAATATAATAACTTGCTCATTAGTTATCAAGAAGCTATAATTAGGAATGTCCTTTTGAGTACTGAATATTTTAGGCTAAAACACTGTTTACATCATACTTTATGTATGCCAAGTAAAGTCTTTACATGAGATGGTCCAATCAAGGAATGCCTTGGTCAATTTCTTATGACTGTAACCATGAGCTCTGTGAGTTTTCTCTAATCTCTACTTCCAGCCGTGCCATGCAAATCCAACCTGCAAGAAATTGCAGAACTAATTTTACTAAATACTTACTTTCACAATGATGTTCCTATATAGGGATAAACATGAAACTCTTAGACTTATATTCAACATATATTATGAATCAGTTTTCATTCTGTCTTTTTATGCATTACATCTTATATGTTAATAAAAGTACTGGTAGATTTTTCCAAATGATGACAAGTTTCTGTATTTCCTGCTGTTTTTGTAAGACTATTTTTGCTTTAGAAGACTTTCTCAACAATACTCAGATAATATAACTATGTACACAAAAATCAATCCATCGACTAATCCAATAAATCTTTAAAGTCTGTGAAGCATTTTTGTATACATATTTTCAGGTGTTCCTCAAAACCCTTTTATAAGGTATGTTGGATGGGGGTGAATATGAGATTATTTGGAGCAGATTTGACAGGAAATAATATATTAGAAAATGCTGAGGAGGATGAGCCTTTTGGCAAAACATATCATTGTTTCTCTCCTTTTCCTTCCTACTAGAATTAAAAAAGATAGAAAGCAGGAGCTAACTATCCGTAACCTTATAACCTTCCTGGCAACTAAAAGGGTTAAAATTCAAGACAGAAGCTAAAATGAAAGAAGAAGTTGAGGCAAGATTTTTACGTAAAGACATCACTTTATGACTGGCAGAGAGAAAATGACTACAAAGCCCAGACAAATACCCAGACGTGCACAGAAAGAGTGACTGTCTTTGTTTATTTAGAACACTAATATAAACTTGGAAAGAGGAAGAAACAGTAATCTCCTTAGGCATTACACTGCTATAAAGAGAAAAAAAAGTACATGTCCCAAATTAAAGAAAAAGTGAAGCAACTCCATTTCTACCTGTAGTGCCAACCCCATGACATCTCAGTTCTTCACAACGTTGGCTTTCAATGTGGAAATAATTTATTGAGGGTGAATTTTATGTCACTACGTTTGAAGAAAAACATACAAAGACACTCTTGCCCTGCAATGACTTCCTGCAAAACTCAGAAATACCCTCCTGTCTATGCCTCTCTTCCACAGAGGTATCCCAGATGCCTTCTTTGTAAAAACAGCTGCATTTGTATGCTCAGATGTATAATTTAAAAATCAGACTCTACTCTTCAGAAAATTCCCAAGAATAAGAGTTTAACTGGCAAATTTTTATCGATTTTAAGATCCTGGAGCCTGTGATCCAAGTACACATCAAGTGACGCCAAGAAATCAGGAGGAAAAATGATGAGTAAGCTGTATGTGATGGGCATGAACAGTTAAAGAGTGAAGCCTGCTCCAGAACATGAAAATCTGTACTAGAATCACATGGATCTTTGGTAATGAGGATATGTATAGTAATTACATCACAGTAAACACAAAGGTAATATCTTTAAAATAATGATGATGTAATTTTAAGATGATGATGAGGTTAGAAGATATACTTCCTGGCCTTCCTTGAGAAGTTAGCCTGGTTTCAGATAAAGGAGAATTCAAATATCTAATTCCCACTAAAAGGGAAACATACAGGAAAGCTAGAGCTCTTTATTAGTATAATATTTACTAATTCATTAAGTGTATCTATTAAGTGGAGCACTATTCTATGCATCAGAAGTATAGAAATGAGCAGATTTGTGCAACAGAGCTTCATACACAAATAGTAGTAGAAATAAGCAGACATAAAAACCAGACAAAAATAGAAATAAACAATTTGGTGCATATAAAGAACAATGTTTATGGTGAAAGGAATGAACTTATACTAACTGTGTAACTGCAGAAGGAGAACTTGATAATACTAGGATTTGAAGTAATGAATAAATGTGGAATAGCTTTAAGAAATAATGTTGTTCATTGACAAAGAATAAGCACAATACAACTGGGTATTGGATTCTAGGTATATTTGGTTTTCTAGTTTCTGGTATCATCTTAGGAGAAGGCCAATGTCACTCATTTTGATTATTTTCATGGTTTCTTTTTGTTGTTCTGATTTTCCCCTCCCTAAAATATTTTAATATGATCCCTTTATCCTTAGTACTTTCAAATTTTGCAAAAATTTGCCTTAACATGGGTCTTTTTTCTTTTATTGTACTTGTTCTACTTTCTTTGGAACATTATTTTTTTCAAGTTCAGGAATTTTGACTCTATTAATTCCGGAAAATATGGTTGCTTTCACTTTGTTCAATCTATTAATTTGATGTTGCAATCAAAATTACCTAATTTCCTTTTCTTTTCTCTCTTGGTTTATATCTTCTTGACTCTCTCTCTCTTCCATTTATTCACAAATATGATCCATATCTATTCATTTTAAATCGTTCTGTTGAATTTTTATGGTCTGCTGCCACATTTTCACTTTGGAAACTCTTGTCTTATGGATGTCTTTTTATAGTGTCATTTTTCTGTTCCATGGTTTCAATACACTGTCTTATTTCTGTGAGGATACTAATTTTTAAATAATCTTTTGATATCTGTACTGTTTCTATTTATTCCATGTTTTCTTGTTTTCTGTTTGTTGCTATCTCTGTAGTCTGGCTAAAAATCTAACAACCCTGGCAATATTGACTTCTGGTGAAGATGCCCAGCAACAGGAACTCATCTATTGTTGGCAAAAAATGCAAGATGGTATAGCCACTTTTGAAGACAGTTTGGGAGTTTCTTATGTAGCAAGATATAGTCTTACCATACCACCCCAGAAGTCTTGCTGTTAGGTTTTCACCCAATTAATTTTAAGATATATGTACACAAATGACTATGTATGAATGTTTGTAATGGTTTTCTTTATAATTACCAAACACTGGGAACAAACAAGATGTCTTTTTATATGCTGGGGAGGTTTGTCCCTTCCAAATCTCGTGTTGAAATGTGATTCCAAATGTTGGAATCGGGGCCTGGTGGGAGGTCATTCCATTAAGGGGGTGCATCTCCAGTGAATGGTTTAGCACCATCCCCGTATGTGATAAGTGAGTTTTTGTCAGTTCATTCACACAAGATCTGGTTGTTTAAACGTTTGCCAACTCCTCACACCACTCTCTTGCTTTTGTGCTTACCATGTTGACATGCTGGCTCTCTGTTGACTGCTGTCATGATGGTAAGCTTCCTGAGGCCTCACTAGAGGCAGATGCCATCATCATGCTTCCTGTAAAGCCCACAGAACCATTAGCCAACTAAGTATTTTTTACCTAGCCTCAGGTGTTTCTTTTCTTTTGAGACAGAGTCTCACTCTGTCACCCAGGCTGAAGTACAGTGGCATGATCTTGGCTCACTGCAAACTCTGCCTCCTGGGTTAAAGTGATTCTCCTGCCTCAGCCTCCCAAGTAGCTGGGACTACAGGTGCCCGCTACCATGCCCAGCTAATATTTTTGTACTTTTAGTACAGATGGGGTTTCACCGTGTTAGTCAGGATGGTCCTGATCTCCTGACCTCGTGATCCACCCACCTAGGCCTCCCAAAGTGCTGGGATTACAGGTGTGAGCCACCATGCCCATCCCAGGTGTTTCTTTATAGCAATGCAAGAATGGCTTAACACATCCTTCAGTAGGTACATGGATAAGCAAACTAAGGTATACTCATACAATAAAATACAATTCAGAACTGTTTTAGTCTATTTTGTGCTGATACAACAAAATACCTGAGACTGAGTAATTTGTAAAGAACTGACGTTTCTTTCTCACAGTTTTGGAGTCTGGGAATCCCAAGATGGAGGTGCTGGCATCTAGTGAGGCCTTCTTGCTGCATCCTTACTTAGAAGAAAGAGAAACTAGAGCTGAAGATCAAGCTAGCAAGCCAGCTGAATGCTTCAAGAAGCCTCTTTTATAAAAGCCTTAGTCCCATTAATGAGAAAGGAACCCTCATGACCTAATCATCTTTTAAAGGCCCCACCCCTTAATACCATCATATTGGCAACACTTGAATCTTGGAGAGCACCCATTCAAACCATAGCAAGAGTTTAAAAGTAATAAGATAAAAAGAAACACTAAGACACAAATGAATCTTAAATGCATATTACTAAGTGAGAAAAGCCAATGTGAAAAGGCATGTTACCATTAAATGACATTCTGGAAAACGCCAAGCTATTGAGATGATAAACATGGTAGTGCCTGTCATGAATGACAAGGGAAGGGATTGAACAGGTACAGCACAGGACAGTGATGCTAATTTTAGATGATACTGTGACAGTGGATACACGACATAATATGTTTATCAAGAACTTGATGCAAAAAATGAACCTAATACGTGCAAATAAAATAAATGTTTAGGATCTTCAGGGATCTCGTGATAAAATGCAAAGGAGAGAATGGAACCTCACTGGATTATATGTGTGAAACAAACTTGCTGTAGGAGTTCAAGAGAAAGGTAGAAACCTATGTATATTTGGAAATAAGTAGAGTCTCTAAGACTAAAGGCAAGCTGACCATAAGCCTGTACTCTCATTGAAGAAGTCCTTTGCACAGGAATATGAGTTAATAATTCTGAAACCGCAATACATGAATAAAAGAATTTAATATTTAAGTAAATTGGTGATGGGTAGTCAAAGCCAAGTTTCTGACTGTTGTGTGTGAAGTTTCAGAGAAGAAAGAGGTGAAGGTGGAACAATCCATGTGACAATGAATTTGATTTAGAGAAATAAGTATGAACTCCTGTTGTGCTTCACACAGATACACATAGTTTCATATAGAAATATGTATGAATGTATTTATATATAATCTGCATAAGATACACACATATATATTCCCTGTCAGCTTACAGGGCCTGGAAGCAACAACACTCTCATTAAAAATAAATATACTTAGAGCCAGATCTTCTTTTCAAATACCATTACCTAATAAAAGAAACCAGGAGTGCTAGCAGAAATGAGTGACTCTAGGTCTGGGGCAGGATATATACAAGGTGAACAGAAAGCATTTTGTACAGCTAGAAATTAAGAAAGTATACACACACACGCTGTGTTAGTTTACATACTGTAATAAAGAACTATCTGTGACTGGGTAATTAATGAAGAGGTTTAATTGACTCACAGTGCAGCAGGTTGTACAAGAAGCATGGCTGGGAGGCCTCAGGAAACTGACAATCATGGCAGAAGACAAAGAAAAAGCAAGTCCATGTTAACATGGTAGAGTGGGAGAGACAAAGGAGGAAGTGCTACATACTTTTAAACAACCAGATTATGGGAGAACTCAATGACATAAGAACAGCAAGCAAAAAAATCTGCTCCTATGATTGAATCACCTACCATCAGGTCCCTTCCCCAACACTGGAAACTACAATTCAATATGAGATTTCCAAGGGGACACAGAGACAAACTAGATCATTTAGCACCCGGACCCTCCCAAATCTCATTTTCTTCTCACATTTCAAAATAAAATCATGCCTTCCCAACAGTCACCCAAAGGCTTAACTCATTCTAGCATTAACTCAAAAGTCCAAATCCAAAGTCTCATCTAAGACAAGGCAAGTCTCTTTCACCTATGAGTCTATAAAATCAATAACAAGTTAGTTATTTCCAAGATACAATGGGGAGACAGGCATTGAGTAAATGTTTCCATTCTAAATGGGAAAAATTGTCCAAAACAAAGCAGCTACAGACCCCATGTAAGTCTGAAACCCAGCAGGGTGGTCATTAAATATCCAAGTTCCAAATAATCTCCTTTGACTCCATGTCTGACATTCAGGTCACACTAATGCAAGGGGTGTAATCCCAAGGCTTTGGGTAGCTCTACTCCTGTGGCTCTGCAGGGTACAGCCCCACAGCTGCTTTTACAGCCTCTCATTGAGTGCCTGTGGTTTTTCCAGGAACATGATGGAAGCTGTTGGTGGATCTACAATTTTGGGGTCTGGAGGCCAGTGGCCCTCTTCTCATAGCTCCACTAGGCAGTGCCCCAGTGAAAACTCTGTGTGGGGGTTCCAACCCCACATTTCTGTTGTGCACTGCCCTAGTACAGGTTTACCATGAGGGTTCCACCCCTGCAGTAGATTTTAGCCTGTACATCCAGGCATTTCCATACATCCTTTAAAATCTAGGTGGAGGCTCCCAAGCATCAACTCTTGCCCTCTGTGCACCCACAGGCTCAACACCAAGTGGAAGCTTCCAGGGCATGGTGCTTGCCTCCTCTGAAGCAATGGCCCGAGTTGTACCTTTGCCCCTTTCAGCTGCAGTTGGAGGTGGAGTAGCTACAATGCAGGCTGCCATGTCCTGAGGCCCTGGGCTGTCCCATGAAACCATTGTTTCCTCCTAATTCTCCAGGCCTGTGATGGTATGGGCTACCCTGAAGGTCTCTGAAATGTCTTGGAGGCATTTCTTTCATTGTCTTGGCTATTAACATTTGGCACCTCTTGTGCAAATTTCTGCAGCTGGCTTAAATTCTTACCTAGAAAATGGGATTTTCTTTACAACCACGTGGTCAGGCTGCAAATTCTCCACACTTTTGTGCTCTGTTTCCCTTTAAAATATAAGTTGTAGTTTCAGATAATCTCTTTGTTCATGCAAACTAGCATGTGCTATTAGAAGCAGACAGGCCACATCTTGAATGCTTTGCCGCTTAGAAATTTCTTCCATGAGATATCCTAAATTATCTCTCTCAAGTTTAAAGTTCCACAGATCTCTAGAACAGGGGCACAATGTTGCCGGTCTCTTTGCTAAAGCATAGCAAGAGTGATCTTTGCTCTGCTTCCTGATAAGTTCCTCATTTTCATCTGAGACCACCTCAGCCTAGACTTTACTGTCCATATCACTATCAGCATTTTGGCCACAGCCACTCAACAAGTCTCTAGGAAGTTTCAAACTTTCCCTCATCTTTCTATCTTCTTCTGAGCCCTCCAAACTTCCAAATTCTCCCCTTTACCTAATTCCAAATTCACTTCCATATTTTCAGGTATCTTTATAGCAAAGCTCCACTCCCAGTACCAATTTTCTGTATTTGTTCTCACACTGCTATCAGGCAGTACTTGAGACTGGGTAATTTATGAAGAAAAGAAGTTTACTTGACTCACAATTCTTCTTACTATACAGGAAGCATGGCTAGGAAGCCTCAGGAAAGTTACAAAACTATGTCTTACCATGACAAAGCAGGAGACAGACAGTACAAAGTGGGAAGTGCTACACAGTTTTAAACAACCAGAGAACTTATGAGAACTCACTGTTTATCATGAGAACAGCAAGAGGGAAATCTGCCCCCATGATCCAATCAACTCCCATCTGGTACCTCCCCCAACATTACGAATTGCAATTCAACATGAGATTTTGGTGGGGACACAGAGTCAAACCATATTTCACACACACATATGCACACACGCACATACACACACACATGCACACACAATGAAGGGGGCATGCCAAAGAAACACAGGAATTATTATTCAAGAGTCCATACGGATACAATATGGGAATAAATACATTGAGAGTAAACACATTTCTCATGCAGAAGAATTCTAGATAATTTATCTAGATTTCATTTGCAAGGAAGTAAAGCATAACTCCCTCCTTAAATATGGGCTGTACATAGTGACTGTCTTCTAAATAATGCATGGGAACAAAAGAGGAAAAGAGTAACTTTACAATGAAGAAACCAGACAAATACTATTTGTGATCAAGGTTCACCTCAATAGTGACAAGTCTTGATAATACGAACCCTTGGAATATGATGAAAATGATGCTTCACTTTTATATTTTTCTTTCTGTAAACACATACCCTAGTTTAATCATGAGAAACATGTCAGACAGGACAGAGATGAGGGACATTCTATGAAACAAAGAAAGGCTGACAAATTGTCATGGCCAAGAGTAGCCTAAGGAGACCTCATATCTAAATGTACAAAATGATACCTTGGATGGAATTTTAAAATAGAAAAAAGTAGATTAGGTAAAAAGTTAGAAATTTTAATGAAGAATAGACTTTAGTTAATAATAATGTATCAATATCGGTTTATTAATTGTGATGAATGTGCTGAGTCAATGTAAGAAGGTAGTAATAAGGGAAAGTCTGGGTATATGGGAAGTCTGTGGACTGCATAATTTTTCCATAAACTAAAACTATTCTTAAATGTTTCTTTAGGCCGGGCGTGGTGGCTCACACCTGTAATCCCAGCACTTTGGGAAGCCGAGGCGGGCAGATCATGAGGTCAGGAGATCAAGACCATCCTGGCTAATCCGGTGAAAGCCCATATCCACTAAAGATACAAAAAAGTAGCCGGGCATGGTGGCGGGCGCCTGTAGTCCCAGCTACTCGGGAAGCTGAGGCAGGAGAACGGCATGAACGCGGGAGGCAGAACTTGTAGTGACCAGAGATCGCACCACTGGGCTCCAGCCTGGGCAACAGAGTAAGACTCCGTCTCTAAACATACTACATGACAATGTCAATTCTCACTTATACAATTTTTTAAAAATTAAAAACGTTTGACCACTCATTCTTTTTGAGAAGCTGTGTTGAAATGGCCACAAAACTGTACATTCCCTCAGGAGGTGAATTTAGCAACATCTAACTAAAACTACATAGGTTTTTTAACTCTTTGATCTCCCAAGTTCGCTTCTAAGAATTCACTCTGAGACATGTTTCCAGTAATACAAAAATAGTTACCCAGAAAAAGTTTTATGTGGCATCATTTGTAATGACAATTATTGGGAAGAAAAAAACTGTGAACCCATACTTAAGATAATGTTTGAATAAATAATGGTACAGCTCATATAGTAGAGTACTATGAGTCTGTGAGAATGAATGAAGATCTCTGTGAAACAGAGTGAAAAGAGCATAGCGCATGTATATATGTAATATGCTACAACTCAAGGAAATAAGGAAATAAATATTTTAAAATCCGTATCTATTTGTCCTTCCCTTGTGTTGCTGTTTTCCCAGATCCCTTAGAATGGGGGAAAGTATCTGGTGTTATATAACTACTTTTTATAGAAACTTTCAATTATTCCTTCTGATTTTCATCTAACTCTGAACTGTGCTTGTATGCACCTAGTTTCTGAGAATTGCAACAGAAATAACCTGCTTCTTATGGTTTTTCTCCTTGTAAGTTTCATAACAGTTTTCTGAGATGTGTCAAGTCAGTTATTGCCCATTTAATTGATTTTTTGAAATTGTTAAACTCTATCTCTTCTCATTTTTATACCTGTTATTTTTCCTCACCTGTTATGGTCATTTAATGTCATTTTAGAAAGAAAAGGAATACCTTTATATATTCAATAGAAAAGATTTACCCACCGCTTACATCATTTCAAGCAGGATTTCAGTATAATAATGATGTATGTTAAAAAGTGTATCACTTCAGTTGTTGTCGATAAAAATACTTAGAAGGATTTAATCGTAGAGAGATATCAGAAAGAGGCAATTCAATAGTGGAAATAAATGAAGATAGCTGCTTGAACAGGGTATTGTTAAAAAGCGAGATGGGGCAATGGAGTTATTTGGGAACTATTTTGAAGGTACGTTATTGCACTTATTGATTGTACCTAGGGGATAACGAAAATGAAGGAACAAATACAACTCTTAATTTTCCAGTGTAAATAATGATTGAGGTTTCTTTCCTGAGAAGATGACTGGTAAACGAGTACATTTGTCGGACTGGGTGTTAGAGGGAGTAGTATTGCAAGGGCTACATTTTACATGTATTACATCCAAGTCCTGACGGTGAAATCATTTGCAGTATTATCAAAACAAAGCATCATAGCTAGAAAGATACAACTAATTGATATGTACTAAGTTTTCCTGGTTCTCAGTTTAAAAACAAAATTAGATGTGCAGCCTTCTCACATTGATTGGACAAAAAAATTCCCTTTGGTCAAATCATAGGTTAAAATAGACTCAAAAAAGGCTTAGCATCCTAATTTTCAGGGATGCCAGTTCAACAGCTGGAACACTGTTAATGAAATTACATGGCAGTTGTACCATCAGAGAAGTTATAAAGCTGAAAATAACAAATAATTTTGGAGAAGACGAAAAAAAACTTTGGCTGCATACGTTTGCTCATAGCCTAAATTATTAATGAAAAACTTAATACTATAATAGGTGAGTGCCTACACAATATTCAGTTTTCTTTAAAGCTGATCAATTAAAAATGCAAATGATTTCATTAACACATTGAATCTTAAGTATGCAAATCTAAATTGCTCATGATATTCATAATGACATAATGATTAACGTATTCATTATGTATACACATACCATTCAAAGCTCTCTTGTGCTGAGTGGCAGCAGCCAGAAAAGGTACAAGCTTGCCTGAATTTCTATACAGGGATTTCTTTAAAATGACACTCAGGTTGCTGATGATTCATAAGTCTGCATTTGTATACAAGTGTTCTATAAAAATAAAACTGCTTTTTCTTCTCTTCAGTGCTTGGTTGATTAAGTTAAAACAAATTATTCCACCACAAGCAGTTTGAGCAGTTCAAAAGAATTGATGTTATCTCCAGGACACAATTACCTTTTTATAATAATCATACACATCTAGTTTTCTCCAATAAATGAATTAACTCACTATATACCGAGCTAGATGTGGCTCAGAGTTGAGTAACATACACTGCCTATCTTCAAAGAGACCCTTCTGTCATCAAATTTCATTGCCCTTAGACACCTTCCAAAATCTAGTGAAATGGAATTTTGGCTGAGAAAGAAGGCAGGCAAAGAAAGGCATTTTGCAACAGCAGCTAACAGTGAACTCCCTCCGCTTTTACCAGTTAGTCTATATACTTCTTTCATGTAGGGGAAATGCTGGGTGTGAAAATAATCATATTTTCCAAAAATCATCCTCCAACACACACACTCACCATCCACCCAATCATGTGCCCCCTAGGTCTCCTTAGTAAGGTAGTGGGAGAAATAATGGGTACATGTAAAGTTGTGAGTGCTCATTGATGACAGCCAACGAGAATGGATTTTCTGTGGAAATTCTGATTGTGATTGCAGCAATAAGCAGACATTTAGCACAGCAATTTTTCATGAACGTATGGTGCCAATTTTTGACACACTGTTCTCCAAAAAGTCTATACCACTTTTAAGTTCCAATTGAATGCTCTAAGGATGACACCAAAAACTGAGCTGCAATTCTTCATTGAATTCCCTGACTTTCACTGGCCTTAGGGCACTAAAGTCATATTTGTATGCCACAAAGAAGAAAGAAGTCCAAAGGAGCAAACTGAAGTGTCCTCCTATTTGGAAATATTTGTTCACTTATTCATTTTTAACAAGCCCAAATACAGATATGCAAACCAGACAAAACATGCCAGATGACTGTGTCTGTTGTAAATAATGTAATAAATGTCAGTCTCTACAGTTTTAGTCCCAATTTCACGTTTGTATTTTATTTCTCCCTCTAGCAAAAATGACAAAGTTAAAAGGAAATATGTATTATGTGTCATCAGTGGTAATATAAGAGCAGAAGTGCCTTACCATACATCAGCTCAAATATTACAAGGCAGAGGCAGAACCATTTCATTGAGAGAAATGTGTTTTCATTTCAGGTGGTGAAATCAACTCCAATTACTCATTCTGGACTTAACTGCTTCCCATTACTGAAGCCAACACTTGAAAGATGGTTAGGATTCTCTAATGAGGTATTAGATGTGATGGCTCCTACTAACATAATCACGACTGCTGCAGAAATGGGTCTTCTCTCCTGCTTGTTTACACTGCTAGAATGTCTTTAATGGAACTGGGAGGGTAGAAACCTCATCATTAAGCAACAAGATTTGGAGATGGAACTGCTCATGATTTGGTCCCCTGGTTTGTCAGCCTGCATTTCATCATCTATGAAATAATAGCCTTCTTAATGTTCATTTCATGGTCAGTTAGTATGTGAGATCTATGTATTCTTGGGTATTTCCTACCTAAGCATGGAGGCTAGAAAA
The DNA here is from genome assembly GCF_009764315.1 of Trachypithecus francoisi. Taxonomy (NCBI): domain Eukaryota; kingdom Metazoa; phylum Chordata; class Mammalia; order Primates; family Cercopithecidae; genus Trachypithecus; species Trachypithecus francoisi. The sequence goes on from NW_022681458.1 coordinate 117,080,049, forward strand.
CAGGAAGAATCTAATTGCTAAGATATAACAGAACACCTCATTTATTTGCTGTTTATGGACATATCTAGGCTTATAATGTGGCAAAAGTCACAACAAGAGGAGGGTGGAATGACCTAAGACAAAAGTAATCTTTGCATCTCACAATTCATACCAGCTCTTAAGATTTTGCTGGAAAAAAATACTATTTATTTAATTGATTTTTTCCCCCAATAGTTCATAATGAATGCATAACAAGTAGGTAAAGTTAATCCTAGAAGCAAAAAATAGAAGCTTAACTTGTTTCTTTCTTTCACCTGGTTAAAGGATAGACCCCAAACACTTCAGTCCAGTCATATAGGGGACATTAACGCTCAGGTCCCAGTGCAGAAATGAGGTTCCAGAACTGTGAAGAGAATGAAATTAATCTAGAACTTAAGTATCTAGGCACCACATTGCTTCTAATTGCACTTAACATTATCGCCAAACTCCTGGTCTATAAATTGAAACATCACTTGTGAAACGTTTGCTTTATGCTTAATCATTTGGAGTCTCACAGACCAAAGACAAAGTCCATCTAGAACTCATTTGCAGTTAAAAAAAAAAAAAAAAAGAAAAACATTCGGTTTGTGTATTTTGCTTCACGCTGGAAGAGAAAATGAAATCAGGGAAGCACAGAATATCTAAGTAAGGGAGATCTGGGAAAGAAATCTCACCAGGTCTGAGCCATATTGGGTAATTCTGAAAAGGTAATAGGGAAGTGAATAACAATTCTTTTT
>NW_022681458.1:117080903-117146608 GCF_009764315.1 Trachypithecus francoisi
GAGTATAGAATAGAACCCACAGATCGTACTAGTGTAATATAGAATAGTAGCCTCACGCAGCACGGAGCAGTGTTGTGCTCCCTATGTACAGAGTGCAAACCAGCCGGAGAGCGTTCTTCAGTGGGGCGTCATTGGCCCTTCATATTTCTTTGGTTCTGGGAAATGAGGAGAGGGAGTTAAGAGAGGGGGAGGAGGTGGTTTTCTTACTTTTAAGCGCTCATTACTTCTTGGGGATCATTTGATGGTCCCCTTTGGTATATTCTGTGAAGCAGTCTCTGTACTCTGTGTAGGGTGAAATGTGGGGCCAGTCTGTGGACTCTGTAGGGTGGAAATGGGGCCAGTCTGGGGACTCTGTAGGGTGAAATGTGGAGCAGTCTGTGGACTCTGTAGGGTGAAAGTGGAGCAGTCTGTGGACTCTGTATGTAAATGTCGAGCAGTCTGTGGACTCTGTGTAGGGTGAAATGGGGAGCAATCTGTGGGACTGTAGGGTGAAAGTGGAAGCAGTCTGTGGACTCTGTGTAGTGTGAAATGTGGGGAAGTCTGTGGACTCTGTAGGGTGAAATGTTGGGCAGTCTCGGTACTCTGTGTAGGGTGAAATGTGGGGCAGTCTGTAGACTCTGTAGGTGAAATGTGGGGAAGTCGTGGACTCTGTAGGTGAAATGTGGGGCAGTCTGTGGACTCTGTAGGGTGAAATGTGGAGCAGTCTCTGTTCTCTGTGTAGGGTGAAATGTGGGGCAATCTGTAGACACTGTAGGGTGAAATGTGGGGCAGTCTGTGGACTCTGTAGGGTGAAATGTGGAGCAGTCTGTGGACTCTGTGTAGGGTGAAATGTGGAGCCTTCTGTGGACTCTCTGTAGGATGAAATGTGGGGCAGTCTGTGGACTCTGTGTAGGGTGAAATGTGGAGCAGTCTGTGGACTCTGTGTAGGGTGAAATGTGGAGCAGTCTGTGGACTCTGTAGGGTGAAATGTGGAGCAGTCTGTGGACTCTGTAGGATGAAATGTGGGGCAGTCTCTGTACTCTGTTTAGGGTGAAATGTGGGGCAGTCTGTAGACTCTGTAGGGTGAAATGTGGGGAAGTCTGTGTACCCTGTAGGGTGATGTGGAGCAGTCTGTGGACCCTGTGTAGGGTGAAATGTGGAGCAGTCTGTGGAACCAGTAGGGTGAAATGTGGGGCAGTCTGTGGACTCTGTAGGGTGAAATGTGGGGCAGTCTGTCGACTCTGTGTAGGGTGAAATATGGAGAAGTCTGTGGACTCTGTAGGGTGAAATGTGGGGCAGTCTGTGGACTCTGTGTAGGGTGAAATGTGGGGCAGTCTGTGGACTCTGTAGGGTGAAATGTGGAGCAGTCTGTGGACTCTGTGTAGGGTGAAATGTGAGGCAGTCTGTAGACTCTGTAGGGTGAAATGTGGGGCAGTCTGTACACTCTGTGTAGCGAGAAATGTGGGACAGTCTGTAGACTCTGTGTCAGGTGAAATGTGGAGCAGTGTGTGGACTCTGTAGGGTGAAATGTGGGGCAGTCTGTACACTCTGTGTAGGGTGAAATGTGGGGCAGTCTGTAGACTCTGTGTAGGGTGAAATGTGGAGCAGTCTGTCGACTCTGTAGGGTGAAATGTGGAGCAGTCTGTGGACCCTGTAGGGTGAAATGTGGAGCAGTCTCTGGACCCTGTAGGGTGAAATGTGGGGCAGTCTGTGGACTCTGTATAGGGAGAAATGTGGAGCAGTCTGTGGACCCTGTAGGGTGAAATGTGGCGAAGTCTGTGGACTCTGTAGGGTGAAATGTGGAGCAGTCTGTGGACCCTGTAGGGTGAAATGTGGGGCAGTCTCTGGACCCTGTAGGGTGAAATGTGGGGCAGTCTGTGGACTCTGTATAGGGAGAAATGTGGAGCAGTCTGTGGACCCTGTAGGGTGAAATGTGGCGAAGTCTGTGGACTCTGTAGGGTGAAATGTGGAGCAGTCTGTGGACCCTGTAGGGTGAAATGTGGGGCAGTCTCTGGACCCTGTAGGGTGAAATGTGGGGCAGTCTGTGGACTCCGTGTAGGAGAAATGTGGAGAAGTCTGTGGACTCTGTAGGGTGAAATGTGGGGCAGTCTGTGGACTCGGTGTAGGGTGAAATGTGAGGCAGTCTGTAGACTCTGTAGGGTGAAATGTGGGGCAGTCTGTACACTCTGTGTAGGGTGAAATGTGGGGCAGTCTGTAGACTCTGTGTAGGGTGAAATGTGGAGCAGTGTGTGGACTCTGTAGTGTCAAATGTGGGGCAGTCTGTGGACCCTGTGTAGGATGAAATGTGGAGAAGTCTGTGGACTCTGTCGGGTGAAATGTGGAGCAGTCTGTAGACTCTGTGTAGGGTGAAATGTGGAGCAGTCTGTGGACTCTGTGTAGGGTCAAATGTGGAGCAGTCTGTGGACTCTGTGTAGGGTGAAATGTGTGGCAGTCTGTGGACTTTGTAGGATGAAATGTGAGGCAGTGTGTGGACTCTGTGTAGGGTGAAATGTGGGGCAGTCTGTGGAGTCTGTAGGGTGAAATGTGGGGCAGTCTGTGGACTCTGTAGAGTGTAATGTGGAGCAGTCTGTGGACTCTGTGTAGGGTGAAATGTGGAGCAGTCTGTGGACTCTCTGTAGGGTGAAATGTGAAGCAGTCTGTGGACTCTGTGTAGGGTGAAATGTGGAGAAGTCTGTGGACTCTGTGTAGGGTGAAATGTGGGGCAGTCTGTGGACTCTAGGGCGAAATGTGGAGAAGTCGGTGGACTCTAGGGTCAAATGTGGAGCAGTCTGTGGACTCTGTAGGGTGAAATGTGGAACAGTCTGTGGACTCTGTAGGGTGAAATGTGGGGCAGTGTGTGGACTCTGTGTAGGGTGAAATGTGGAGCAGTCTGTGGACTTTGTGTAGGGTCAAATATGGAGCAGTCTGTGGACTCTGTGTAGGGTGAAATGTGTGGCAGTCTGTGGACTTTGTATGATGAAATGTGGGGCAGTGTGTGGACTCTGTGTAGGGTGAAATGTGGGGCAGTCTGTGGAGTCTGTAGGGTGAAATGTGGGGCAGTCTGTGGACTCTGTATAGGGAGAAATGTGGAGCAGTCTGTGGACCCTGTAGGGTGAAATGTGGGGCAGTCTGTGGACTCCGTGTAGGAGAAATGTGGAGAAGTCTGTGGACTCTGTAGGGTGAAATGTGGGGCAGTCTGTGGACTCGGTGTAGGGGGAAATGTGAGGCAGTCTGTAGACTCTGTAGGGTGAAATGTGGGGCAGTCTGTACACTCTGTGTAGGGTGAAATGTGGGGCAGTCTGTAGACTCTGTGTAGGGTGAAATGTGGAGCAGTGTGTGGACTCTGTAGTGTCAAATGTGGGGCAGTCTGTGGACTCTGTGTAGGATGAAATGTGGAGAAGTCTGTGGACTCTGTCGGGTGAAATGTGGAGCAGTCTGTAGACTCTGTGTAGGGTGAAATGTGGAGCAGTCTGTGGACTCTGTGTAGGGTCAAATGTGGAGCAGTCTGTGGACTCTGTGTAGGGTGAAATGTGTGGCAGTCTGTGGACTTTGTAGGATGAAATGTGGGGCAGTGTGTGGACTCTGTGTAGGGTGAAATGTGGGGCAGTCTGTGGAGTCTGTAGGGTGAAATGTGGGGCAGTCTGTGGACTCTGTAGGGTGTAATGTGGAGCAGTCTGTGGACTCTGTGTAGGGTGAAATGTGGAGCAGTCTGTGGACTCTCTGTAGGGTGAAATGTGAAGCAGTCTGTGGACTCTGTGTAGGGTGAAATGTGGAGAAGTCTGTGGACTCTGTGTAGGGTGAAATGTGGGGCAGTCTGTGGACTCTAGGGTGAAATGTGGAGAAGTCGGTGGACTCTAGGGTCAAATGTGGAGCAGTCTGTGGACTCTGTAGGGTGAAATGTGGAACAGTCTGTGGACTCTGTAGGGTGAAATGTGGGGCAGTGTGTGGACTCTGTGTAGGGTGAAATGTGGAGCAGTCTGTGGACTCTGTGTAGGGTCAAATGTGGAGCAGTCTGTGGACTCTGTGTAGGGTGAAATGTGTGGCAGTCTGTGGACTTTGTAGGATGAAATGTGGGGCAGTGTGTGGACTCTGTGTAGGGTGAAATGTGGGGCAGTCTGTGGAGTCTGTAGGGTGAAATGTGGGGCAGTCTGTGGACTCTGTAGGGTGTAATGTGGAGCAGTCTGTGGACTCTGTGTAGGGTGAAATGTGGAGCAGTCTGTGGACTCTCTGTAGGGTGAAATGTGAAGCAGTCTGTGGACTCTGTGTAGGGTGAAATGTGGAGAAGTCTGTGGACTCTGTGTAGGGTGAAATGTGGGGCAGTCTGTGGACTCTGTAGGGTGAAATGTGGAGCAGTCTGTGGACTCTGTAGGGTGAAATGTGGAGCAGTCTTTGGGCTCTGTAGGGTGAAATGTGAAGCAGACTGTGAACTCTGTGTAGGGTGAAATGTGGAGCAGTCTGTGGACTCTATAGGGTGAAATGTGGAGAAGTCTGTGGACTCTGTAGGGTGAAATGTGGAGCAGTCTGTGGACTCTGTAGGGTGAAATGTGGGGCAGTCTGTAGATTCTGTGGAGGGTGAAACATGAAGCACTTGAGAAAGGATGAATTCAGAAGTAGGTCAGCAGAGATGCACCAACTCTTGCCTGGGAGACTGTGGAGCAGTCTGTGGACTCTGTGTAGGGTGAAATGAGGTGTTTTATGGAAATAGTTGTCTCCTGCCTGGCACATGGCAAAGCCTCCGTGGATCTTGCCGTGAGGACCCCTCTGATAACTTCTCTACAGTGCCCTCCACACTATAAATACCACACATGGTGGGAAGTCCGGGCCTTTTCAAAGACTGGGTTTCATTTTAACAAAATTGGAATGCCCTGCATATTTGGAATGGCCAGATCATCCTGCACTTTTGACTTCACCTGTCCAGCTGGGTACACCTCCCTGCGTGCTGCCAAGGTTTACGGCGGGATTCCCTGATGCCACTACCCTCACTGCCTGCACCTGAATCTGCTGTGGGGTCATTTCCTTATTGGACTTGTCTGGGGACCTCCTGAGGGGTGGATGGTTCAGTCCTGTGTTATCTGGGGAAGGTGTTCACGGCATTCCTGTTTGCAGTCTGTGTCTCTGTTGGTAGAGATGCTTTTAGCACATCTGTTAATCCAGACGTGATTAGCAAGGGGTGTCTCTCCCAGGTAAGAGTTGGTGCGTCTCTGTTGAGCTTCTTCTGACTTCATCCTTTGTCAAGTCTGTTACAAAGAGAACTTTGGGTTCCCAAGGTTTAAGAATTAATGTCAAAGAGCAATTTAGTGTTCTTTTTGAGTCACCAGCCTTGCTGTGCATGATTCGTAAGTCCTTGGTGGTTAGGGCCACAGCACAATCGGTGGGCCGTCTGTTCACCACCCTGGTGGATACTTTCCCACCCAAAGAAATGTATTCTGTTAACATGTCTCAATTAGAATATTTTAGTAGGAGACAGAGTTATGGCTCTTGTTTTACTTTGTAATAGATGATTACTGTAGCAGGGTCAAGGTTGAGACTTGCAGTGTAGCTCATGGAAAACATTGATTAGAAACACCCAAAATATATCACCAGCTTTGTTGCTGCAGCTCCAAGGGACTAGGAATGCATATCTATTTTTTTTTTGTTATTATTTATCATTTTTATTTTTGAGACAGAGTCTTGCTCTGTCATCCAGGTTGGATTGCAGTGGCATAATCTCAGCTCACTGTAACCTCTGCTTCCAGGGTTCAAGACAATCTTGTGTCTCAGCCTCCCGAGTAGCTGGGATTGCAGGTGCCTGCCACCATGCCCAGCTAATGTTTGTATTTTTAGTAGAGACAGGGGTCTCACCGTGTTGGCCATGCTGGTCCTGAACTCCTGACCTCAAGTGATCTGCCAACCTTAGCCTCCCAAAGTGCTGGCAGTACACACATGAGCCACCGTGCCTGGCCTGTTTTTGTTTTTTTGAGATGGAGTCTTGCTCTGTCGTCCAGATTGAAGTGCAGTGTCATGATCTTGGCTCACTGCAACCTCCACTCACTGCAACCTCTGCCTTTCAGTTCGAGCAATTCTCTTGCCTCATCCCTCCTAGTAGCTGGGATGACAGGCATGTGCCACCATGCCTGGCTGATTTTTGTATTTTTAGTAGAGACAGGATTTTGCCATGTTGGTCGGTGGTCTTAAACTGTTGGCCCCATGTGATCCGCCCGCCTTGGCCTCCCAAAGTGCTGAGATTACAGGCAGGCCACTGCACCCGGCCCTGTGTTTGACTCTTAAATCTTCTTTTTTTTTACTATTTCTCTTTCTGGACGGCCACTCAGTGGATATAGAGTGGAAGAGTTCATAGATGTCCGTATTACATTTCTTTCTGAAATTAGCCTCCCTTGAACACTGCTATAGGGTACAGACGCATGAAGGGCTGAAAGGGTGGTTGCGTCCTAGTAAGTGTGAGCGTGGAGCTGGTCTGTGAGACTCCGGTGCTGGTGAAGGCACCCGTGTGAGATGGCCTGGGATGGGGGTGTGCAGAGCCCTGACCGTGGCACACACCCTTCAGCTTTGATGTTTCAGGCCATTGCTCTGGTCATCAGTGAGCAGAAGGTCTAACAGCAGTGATATTTATCACTAGCTCTGTTGGCCAGTGTGTTAGGAGGGTGAACGTGTTTGACTTAAGCTGTTTGGCGGGTTTGCATTTAAATAGACAACTGGTGACCTGGTGCCTGGACGCTTGCTCTGTGACCTGCCCCACGTGGCTTCTCCCTCTCATATGCATTAGATGAGATGGGCGTGTTTAGGGTGGTGTGGCCCTAGACTGGAATGCATTAGAAGTGCAAACCCTGCCTCACCCCAGATCTGCCCCACCCCAGTGTGACTTTTGGAGGTGGAGGCCCAGCATCCTTCACCTGCCCTCCAGATGGGCCTGAGGATGCTGAGGTTTCAGAGCGCTGCTTTGCTGACCCTCCAGCAAGTCCTGCTTAAAGAGGCCAGGATCTGAAATGGCAGGTTACCAAACTGTATAGCAGAAAAATAGAAAAATAGAAACGTTTCCTTAGAATGGGTGTAGGAAGAAAAATGATTTCCTGCACCATATCTGGAAAAGATTTCAAATTAGCACGCACTATTTGGAATTATTAGTGGTCTCCTGTATTTCTTATCTTTTCTTTTTTTTTTTTTTTTTGATACAGGGTCTCACCCTGATGCCCAGGCTGGAGTGCAGTGGTGCAATCTTGGCTCCCTGCAACCTCCGCCTCCTGGACTCAGGTGATCCTCTCACCTCAGCCCCCTGAGTATCTGGGACTACAGGTACGATACCATACCTGGCTAATTTTTTTTGTTTTTTTTTTTTTTTTTTGTAGAGACGGGGTCTTGCTCTGTTGCCCAGGCTGGTCTCAAATTCAAGCATTTCTCCTGCCTCAGTCTCCAAAAATGCTTCTGTATCCCTGACCCAACGAGGAAGGACAAGAGGTGTCAGCCACACTCCCGGCCTCCTGTCTTTCCTTGTTGGAGCAGGGATGGAGAAGCACTTGATGCAGCTGACTTGAGCATATCTCGTTTTGCTTTGTTTTCCTCACGGGTAACCTGGCAGTGCTGTGCACCAATGCTGCTGGTCAGCTGTTTTTTCGATGGACTGGCAGAAAATCAAGCTGAGACCCGCGTTCCTTTCTCCCTGGGTACTGACCAGGTGGGAGAGGAAGGACGTTATCTGAGTATCATCTTCATGAGGGCTGGTGGGGAAATGTCAACTTTAAGGTGCCTGGGATCTAAGGCATGGAACCCAGAGTGCAGCGGAACGTAGTGGATGTAGCCTTGGGAGCAGAGACGTGCGGGCCGGTGCCCTCGTTCCTGGCGGGTTCTGAGTGCAAGAAAAGGTTAGTGAACCAGCCGAGGTCACGGAGCAACCTGCCAAGACCTGCCTGGATGTATGGCTGGCGTCCGTGCTGGCCCCAAAACTGCCCATTTGGGGATTTCTTGCAGTTTGCGACCCACCTAGGGGTCAGGAGAGCGTCCAAATCATGACCCCAAAGAACGAGGTGTTGCCTTGAGATCCTCCAAGGTGAGGGTAGGAATTTTTTTCTTTTTGCATTTAGCAATAATTTATTTTGAATGATCTTGGACCTATTTTCCACTTCGTATAGGAAGAGAGACAGAATAAAAAGTCTCAATGTGCCAGATGCCATGTAATGAAGTCGTGGGGTTAACATTGTTGATTATTACGTAACATCACGTTAATTGGAACATATTCACACGTGTTCACAGTATGTGTGTGCCCAGTCCGGTGAGCACGTTGGGTTGGGGTCGCTGCTGGTTCATGCAGCCCCTCTGGGTGATGCTTTCTCTGTGACTTGCCGATGATTATGGGTACTAGTCAGTTTCCAAAGCCTCCGATTATGATGGGCATGACTATAAAGAAAATTAGAACAAACGCATGGGCTGTAACGATAACGTTGTCAATATGGTCGTTGCCTAATAGGTTGCCGGGCTGACCTAGTTCGGCTCGAATAAGAAGACTTAGGGCTATGCCTATGATTCCAGCCCATGCACCGAAGAGTAATTACAAGGTTCCAATATCCTTGTGATTTGCTGAGAAAAACCAACGGTTGGCGAGCATAGGTAGAAGGAGGTAAAATGGCTGAGTAGGCGTTAGGCTGTAAACCTAAGGACAGAGGTAAAGCCCTCTTTTTTACCAGCCCCGAGGTGATTTTCATGTTGAATTACAAATTCAAAGGAGCAGCTTTGATTTCTGCCGGGGCTTCGCCAGCCTTTTTTCCCTGTGGGGGAGAAGTAGATTACCAGTTGATTACTGTAACCTTTTTCTAGTTTGATTAATTATTAGCTAGTTAATGCTATTTTTAATAGTTCATTAGTCTATTGAGTTGTCTTATGCTTTGCTATTAAAGTGATGATTTACATTCATTAGAGTAGTATAGTTTTGCAGTCCTTATACATTTCAGAAATTAAGTGTGGTTTAACTTCCTAAGAGCTTTGAAGGCTCTTGGTCTTATTTAACCTAAATTTCTAGGGAATAGTTAGGGCTAGTGGGGAGATTGGTAGGAGGAAGGTGGTGAGAATAATGAGCGGGGGGGTTAGGAGTGTGAATTTTGTGTTTTCGAATTGTCATTTTATTTTTACACTGTTAGATGTTTGGAGCAGTGTTATGGAGGTGGTATAGATTAGGCTTATATAGAAGTATAAGTTAAACAGGGTTATAATAATTATGATGATGGGGATGAGGAAGTTGTTGTTTTTTATAAGTTCTTGAATGGTAATTCATTTTGGTAGGAAGCCAGTTAATGGGCGTAAGCCTCCTATGGATAGAAGAGTGGATGCTATTAATGGTATTAATCAGGTTAACTTGCTTCAGGTGCGGGATAGTATGAGGGTTGTGGTGTTTGAGTTTAGGTTTAAGGTTAGGAATGCAGTGGTTGTTAAAATAATGTATACGGTTAGGTAAAGGATTGTGATATTCGGGTTGTATATTAGTGTTATCATTATTCAGCCTATGTGTGTAATTGAGGAGTATGCTAGGATTTTACGTAGCTGTGTTTGCTTGAGGCCTCCTCAGCTACCTGCTATGATAGATAGGATTGATAGGGTTAGGAGAATATTGATATTAGTTGAAGAGTGAATTTGATATATAATTGAGGTAGGGGCTAGGTTTTGTCATGTGAGAAGAAGTAGGCCAGGGATCAAGGATGTTCCTTGGGTGACTTCTGGGACTCAAAAGTGAAACGGGGCTATTCCTAGTTTTATAGCAAGGGCTATTATTGTGGCTAGAGATGAGAATTGATTGATGTCCTTTATTATGGTTCAATGTCCGGAGAATAGGTTGTTGGAAATAATTGCTATCATGAGGATTATAGATGCGGTAGATTGTATGAGGAAATATTTGGTGGCAGCTTCTGTGGAGCGGGGGTTTGTTTTTTAAATTAGAATTGGAGCAAAGGCCAGTGTATTTATTTCTAGGCCTGCTCAGGCAAGGAATCAGTGCGAGCTTAGTGATGTAATGAGAGTGCCTGTGATCATGGTGAGGTAAATAATAAGTTTGGCTAATGGATTAATTAGAACGGGAAGGGTGTAACCAACATTTTTGGGGTATGGGCCCGATAGCTTATTTAGCTGACCTTACTTTAGGATAGAGTGTGACAGGTAGCACGGAGAAATTTGGGTTCTCAGGAGTGGGTTCGACGCCTATGATTCTAGAAATAAGAGGGCTAAGACCTCCATTGTTTACTCTATCAAAGTAATTCTTTTGTCAGACATATTTCTGGGTTTGAGGGGGAATTCCGGAGATTGTAATGGGTGTTGAGATGTATCATATGTGGAATGCTAGTGTAAGTGGGAGGAAATTCTTTCATAGTTAATGTATGAGTTGATCATAAGGGAATCGGCGGTATGTTGCTCGAATTCATAGGAATAAAGAGGTCAAGAGTAGTGGTTTTGATAGTAAGCACGTTGTGAATAGTTCTGGGTGGTGAATGGGGTAAAATGTTTCTAGGAAAATTGTAGTTGTTAGGGCATTTATCATGATAATGTTTATGTATTCAGCTATGAAGAACAGGGCGAATGGACCCGCGGCATATTCAATGTTAAAGCCTGAGACTAGTTCTGATTCACCTTCTGTGAGGTCAAAGGGAGCTCGGTTGGTTTCTGCTAGTGTGGAAATAAATCATATTATGGCTAAGGGTCATGATGGTAGGAGGAGTCAGAGGTGTGTTCTTGTGTTGTGATGAGTGCGTGAAGGTTGAATGAACCGCTTATTAGTAACACTGATAATAGGATAATAGCAAGGGTAACTTCGTATGAAATTGTCTGGGCGACGGCTCGTAGTGCTCCGATTAGTGCATAGTTAGAATTTGATGCTCATCCTGATCATAAAATGGAGTAGACAGCTAGGCTAGATGTGGCTAGGATAAATAAAAGTCCTAGGTTAAAATTGATTAGGGGATTGGGCATAGGGAGGGGCGTCCATAGTAGGAGGGCAATGGAAAAGGCTAGGGCCGGTGCGATGGTGTAGAGAGTAGTAGTGGAGGTTGAAGGTTTTAAGGGCTCTTTGGTGAAGAGTTTGACTGCATCGGCAAAGGGTTGTAACAGTTCGTAGGGGCCTACAATATTACGTCCTTTACGTAGCTGCATGTAGCCTAGCAATTTTCGTTCAGTAAGTGTGAGAAATGCTATGGCGGCTAGTACAGGTATGATGGTGAGTAGCAGATTTGTTGTGAACATAATGTTAAGAAGAGGAGTTGAACCTCTGATTGTAAAGTTTTAAGTTTTATGCAATTGCCAGGCTCTGCCATCTTTACAAACCCTGTTCTTGGGCCGTGTGTGTGATTTTTTTTTATTATTATACTTTAAGTCCTAGGGTACATGTGCATAACGTGCAGGTTTGTTACATATGCATACTTGTGCCATGTTGGTGTGTGTGTGATCTTTTGTTAAATTAAGACTAGGTCATTTATGGAATGAAGGCACTTTATGAAGTGCGCCGCATTTCTCTTGTCCTTTCGTACAGGGAGGAATATATAATAGAGAGAAACCGACCTGGATTGCTCCGGTCTGAACTCAGATCACGTAGGACTTTAATCGTTGAACAAACGAACCCTTGATAGCTGCTGCACCATTAGGATGTCCTGATCCAACATCGAGGTCGTAAACCCTACTTTTGATATGAACTCTAGAATAGGATTGCGCTGTTATCCCTAGGGCAACTTGTTCCGTTCGTCAAGTTATCGGATCAATTGTGGGCATTGCGCTTTGACTTGTTTAGTCTTGGCATAGGTCATTCGGAGGTTTAGTTATGCTCCGAGGTCACCACAACCAAAATTTTTAATGCGGGCGTAGTAGTTTGAGTCCGTGGATTTATGTGGGTGTTTGGCTGCATTAGTAAATTAAAGCTCCATAGGGTCTTCTCGTCTTATTGTTTTATGCCCGCCTCTTCACGGGCAGGTCAATTTCACTGGTTGAAAGTAAGAGACAGTTGAACCCTCGTCTTGCCATTCATGCAAGTCCCTATTTAAAGAACAAGTGATTATGCTACCTTTGCACGGTCAGGGTACCGCGGCCGTTAAACATGTGTCACTGGGCAGGCAGTGCCTCTAATACTGGTAATGCTAGAGGTAATGCTAGAGGTAAACAGGCGGGGCTAGACTTGCTGAGTTCCTTTTACTTTTTTTAACCTTTCCTTAAGTGCATGCCTGTGTTGGATTAACAGTACAGATAATACTGGCTTATTTATATTTATTAATATTAGGCTGTTAAGCATCGGTGAAGTATTTCGGTCTGATTTAGGCTTATGCGGTGGAGAAGATGTTCATGTTACTCATACTAACATGATTGTTTCTATGGTGTAATAGATTAATCCAATGTGATGTGAGGAGTTCTATGAGATCTTTGGGATTTTTAAAGTAGTTGATGTTGTGCTTGAACGCTTTCTTAATTGATGGCTGCTTTTGGGCCAACTATGGAAGTTAAATTTTTTACTCTCTATGCAAGGTTTTTCCTAGTGTCTAAAGAGCTGTCCCTCTTTAGACTAGCAGTTAAGTTTACAGTGGGATTATGTAGTTCTGTGGGTAAACTTAAGGTTGAACTAAGATTCTATCTTGGATAATCAGCTATCACCAGGCTCGGTAGGCTTGTCACCTCTACCCAAAAATCTTCCCACTCTTTTGCCACATGGATGTGCTCTTTTAGCTGTTTTTGGGTAGCTCGTCTGGTTTCGGGGAATTTGGCTTTCGTTGTCTTTGCGAAATGGTCTCTAGTTAATTCATTATGCAAAAGGTATAGGAGTGAGTCCTTGCTATTTTGTGCTTGGTTAATTTTTTTTTCATCTTTCCCTTGCGGTACTATGTCTATAGCGCCTAGGTAAAATTTCTATCGCCTATACTTTTGTATATGTAAATGGTTTGGTATATGCTGATTTAGTAATAGTATTAATTGGATTTTTGGGCTAGTGTTGGCTCAGGGCAATCAAGTAATATTGATATCTTCTGGGTGTAAGCCGGATGCTTTATATTGAGCTATGCCTTGTTTTATCCAAGTGCACCTTCGAGTACACTTACCATGTTACGACTTATGTCCTCTGTATAAATGTCAGGAGTGTTGAGTTAACTTAGTCCTTAAATATATTTGAGGAGAGCGACGGGCGGTGTGTGCGTGCTTCATGGCCTAATTCAATGAAGCACTCTATTCTTAATTTACTACTAAATCCTCCTTGGACTTTTAGATTTCATAAAAGTTATTGTAGAATTTTCTGGGGTAGAAAATGTAGCCCATTTTTCCCATCTCATAAGCTACACCTTGAGCTAACGTTTTTGCATGGCCGTTTGTGCTTACTTTGTAGCCTTTGTTAGGGTTTGCTGAAGATGGCGATATACAGGCTGAGCGAGGGATGGTGCGGTGGATCGGGGTTTATCGGTTATAGAACAGGCTCCTCTAGGGGGATGTGAAGCACCGCCAAGTCCTTTGAGTTTTAAGCTGTTGCTTGTAGTGTTCTGGCGAGTAGTTTTGTTGTTTTAACTATTGAAGTTTAAGGCTAAGCATAGTGGGGTATCTAATCCCAGTGTGAGTCTTAGCTATTGTATGTTCAGAAGCTTTAAAGCCACTTTCCTGCTAAGGTTTTACAATTTAGATGGAGTTTAGCTTTATTGTGTTAGATCTAAAACACTCTTTACACGGTGTCTGTCAGCTCGGGTTAATCGTATGGCCGCGGTGGCTGGCACGAAATTAACCAACCCTAGATATAGCATAGCTTCGTTAAACTTTCGTTTCTTGCTAAAGATTTGTCACTGCTGTCTCCCGTGGGGGTGTGGCTGAGCAAAGTGTTTTGAGCTGCCTTGCACGTGCTTGATACTTACTCCTCTTAGTCATTATGACTTATAGGGTGTCTTCACCGGAGTGGGGATGCTTGCATGTGTAATCTTGCCAAGAGCTAATAGAAAGGCCAGGACCAAATCTATTTGTTCAAGGGGTGTGTAGACCCGTCTAGGCATTTTCAGTGTCTTGCTTTGGATATATTAAGCTACATAAACGGGAAAGCATATAGTTGTGGAGTACTGTCTTTGGGGTTGTGGTGGTAAGGCGTGAGTTTGGTGTTGTGTAAGTATTTGGGAAAAGAAGGGGAGAATGGGTTCAAGAGTGGTTAGGTGAAGTAAATTTTTATTAGTTGAGGGAATGGCAGTTGGAGTTGTGCATAGCTAAAAGATGACAATGCAAGCTCTGGCCTGGTGAATGTGAAGGCTTTTGTTTTTGGGGTTTGGCAAAAGTGAATTTGTAGGGAAGGCCGGAGATGATGGGGGAGGAGGGTTTGTTGTAAGTTTGTTATGATGATTGTGATATTGGCGGGGCGTGCTGAGCGGTTAACTATTGATATGTCTTTCAAGCATGGATTAAATAACAGGAGCGCCGCTGTGCTTCACTTTGGGGACACGTGTGTCTGTGTGTCCACGGGGCTCCGATCCCTGTCTCAGGACCATGGGTGAGGGGTCAAGTTCACCCGCTTTGGAGCTGGCCAGGATCTTGGTTCTGTGGATCCTCGCTGTGTGGCTCTGGAGCAGTTCTGTCCTCAGGAGAGGGATCCTCACAGCCGCCTCTTGGGGCCATGAGGAGAATTAATAGGATGACCCCCGGGTAGCTGCTCCAAGCCCTGTGCGGGGCCAGCCCTGTGTCTCCACCAGTTCCTTCGCTCTGTGCTCCCCCTCGTCCAGTGTCACATCGCCAGCCTTTATTTCCTTTTCCTTGGACCCAGGCAGCGAACGCTCCGCGGGTCTTGGCAGCCCCTACTCTAGTCTGTCCTCAAATCACTTCCTGATGGACAGCCGTGACTAGCCATCGGCGTGACCAAAACCCCAGAAAATAGAACCCAACTTTCCTATTAAGCTGTACAGAGCTGTCCCAGCCCCACTTTCCACAGGCTGGCCTCATTCGCCATGGGATCCGTGGTTCTCACCTGGGGCTGGGGGTGCCCCTGGCATCTGGTAGAGAGTGTCAGGGATGTCCCTCCAGGCCCAGTACAGTCCCCCAGCAACTGCCCATGTTTAGGATGTGTTTGAGTTTCTGTGATTTTTCCTGCACTGAAGCTACTGGGCTGGCTCTGAGTCACCATCATGGGACTTCATGTTGCCCCGACGGGAAACGGCGTGGGTGGAGGGCTGCACAGAGGCTTACGGCCGTGACAATGAAGGGCTTGTTGCCTCTTGGGACAGCGAGTTCAAGTTCTTTGTGATTGTCAGCATAAAGAGTGACCCGCTGAGGACATGGCTGTAATTCAGGGTGGCAGGGTTGACTGTCATGGTTGATATCAGGTACCTGCCTCTAAAATGACGGTACCCGTAGTGCGGCTCCAGGGGGCAGCTCCTGCCAAACACACGTGCTCCTGGGCCCCTGCAGAGAAGGTCGTGTTGCCAGCCAGGCCTGCATCTGTGGGTGCAGAGGGGTCTACAGGGCACCGAGTGCCTCCCTCAATTGCTTGTGGGGCCCAGCCCCCCGTCCCTCCTGGTCCCTAGTGTGGCTCCTCCCAGGATTCTCCCAGCCCCGTGCACACCTCCGTCTTCACAGCTTCCGTAGTTTTCTCGTGGGCGCCCCAGGTGGGCGCCTGGACAGGGTTCGTGTGTTAGTCGAGTTCTCTCTAGCTGTCCCTGGCTCGTGGCTCAGCAGGTCCCTTCAAATGAGTCAGCCAGCTGTGTGCCTGCATGTTCAGGATACTTGTCAGGGGCCTTCCTCAGAGCAAGACCGACGCTCACCTCATCCTTCGGACTTTGGAGCCCGCCTTGGAGAGACTCCAGCCACGTCCAAAGGGGCCGTTCGGGTCCTGCAGGCTGGTGGGAGTGACTTCTGAGCCACTCGAGACCACACTTTGTGTTCCTACACCCCACAAAGCCACTTCAAGTGCCACGTTCTGGTGCCGTGTGCCTCACAAGTGTGCCACACAAGCCTGCACGGGGATCTGAGCGGGCGCTGCCTTCCTCAGGCTATGCTGGAGTTTTGGGGCAACTGGAGCACTCGTGGCTGTGATTCTCGCCACTGGGCTTCCCTAGAGGGTCTCACCCGCAGCCTGAGGACCACATCGGCAGCCACCGAGGAGCCGCCAGGTGCGGCGTTGGTCCCACTCAGTCCTTCTCGACTTTGGTGACAGAGGAGACAGCAACACTTCAGCTGGGAGCCCCAGGCCTTCTCTGCTTGGAGTCCTGGGACTGACATAGCACAGATCCTGCCATCCACATGCTGGGGGCCCCACCGTGCTGCTCCCTCCTCTGGTCAGGGGCTGCGCCCTTGGGCTGTGTAACTCCGGGTTCTCGCACTCAGGGTCCCAGGGAGGGTCTTGGATGAAGAGAGAAGGAGAAGGGCAGCGGTTTGAACCCAATTGTGTTGGCTTCATCTTTTGCCTCTTGTTCCTAAGTACATTTGCAAAGTTTTCGAGATGAAAACTCACAAGGGATTTTTAATGACTGGAATCTGTGAATTCCACGGAAGCCAAGTCTGTCCACCTCTTTCACCCACCTCATTTCTCCCCGTTGGGGCTGATTTTGGCAGCGTTCCTAGGGGCAGGGACGGAAGGGGTGGGGGCCAGCCCTCGGTCCTGTGTCCCTCCCCTCCTCCCCTCAGCGCCACAGCATTTCGGTGGCATCCCCTTCCCTGCACGCGTCCTCATGGAAACCAAGTGCGGCTGGAGGGAGATGCCTGCACCCACTCCCGTGACCTTCCCGGCCAGCCTGGCTGCAGCGGCCTCTCCGCAGGCATCTTTCTGGTGCTGCCTCCTTGCCCCTCCCATCACCTGACGCTCATGCTCCTGAATCTTCACGCGTGTGCTCCGTGCAGCCACCTCACGGGCTCCCTGGGAACGGAGACAGTGTCTCACGTCAGTCAGAATGCTCTTCTCTGTCCACTGAATAGTCCAACACAGAATCATTCCTCTGTGATTATTTATGCTGTGTTATGTAGAACTGTAATAAAGAAAAAGTGAATTTACACATTACAGTCATCAGGTTGAAGCTTGGTAATTGCATTAGGGAATTAAATGAGAGCATTTGAGCTTCTCGAGTTCTAATTCCACATCTTCATATCCCCATCACCCCATACCCAGTGTCCAACCTGGCTCTTGGTCTAGGAGTTTCTTGATAAATGCTTATTGAATTGAACTGGACTGAGCTTAACATTCCCACCCAGAGTTAGAAGCCAGTCCCTGAACAAATTGCCTTTAGAACATGAGTTTGACGTTACTGTGGTAAGGGGTATCCCACACGTCATAATTCCTAGTCAATATCGGGTATTTAGTCAAATAGATATCTGGCGAAAGGGCGAGGCGCGGTGCTTTAGGTCCAGGTCCCCAATATCAACTATGAAAATAAAACGTTGTCAACTCCAATGACAGCCCTGTCCTCAGCTGGTCACTGTTTACACTAACAATTATAAACAGCTTGAACTTGCTGTCCTGAGAGGCAACACACCCTCCATTCTCTCTGCAGTGTAGCTGCCTTGGTGGATGGAACATGCCCCTCCTCCCTCCCTCCCCCATCCCTCCCTCCCCCCTCCTCTCTCCCTCCCTCTCCCCTCCTCTCTCCCTCCCTCTCCCCTCCTCTCTCTCTTTCTCCCCTCTCCTTCTTCCTGTCTTCTCTCACCTTTCTCCCCCCACCTTCTCTCCTGGACCAGGGGCAGAAGAGAGGAGACCTCCAGAATCTTCTGCTTCATCCAAGCACCTTGGGGGCAGCATCAACAGCTGCAATTTGGCTGCCCCAGCAGGTGCCTCAGGGCAGCCTTTCTAATGGGAATCCTGGAATCATGTCTTTCCTTAATGTGTCCTAAAGGCTGGAGGACATGAAGTAAACAATGCTCTATGCTCAGTCCTGTGATTTTGTGTATTTCTTGGACTTACTTTGAAATTAAACTAAATGATACCCAAGGTAGAGCATGAAAAAAAAGAAAAAACAGGCTATGGTGTTTGAAAACAAACAAAACTATTTGGTTTGTTGGTTTGTTCTTAGACCTTCACAGGCTCCTAGGTCACACGTTTCAGTTTGTCAGCGAGTGACATTCTCTCCGGAAGCCATGTCAGCCTCTTCTTTGACGATGTCAGCCACAGCAGAAAGAAGCACTCCGTAGGCCCCGTGCTCAGCACCTTGGCGTGAGCTCCTGCCATCTTCTGTTCATGCTCATCACAGCTCTGTGCAGTGGGCGTCCTCCTGATCCCTGTGGGAGGGTGGAGGATGGAGGCGGAAGGGTGAGTGACGGCAGGATCACATGAGGGGTCTCTCCCGAGGTAGGTAGCGGCCCAGGGCCTTAGTGCCCATCGCATCCTTCTTCCTCCTCCTCTGCCTCTCTGTGACTGTTTGACTCAATCTGCAGGGACAGACATGAGTATGTGCAGAGCATGAGTGCACTCCTGGGAATGTGTGCTCATACTGGCAGGGAGGGGTGTGAGTGTGTACAGAGCGTGTGTGCACACCTTGGTGGTGTATGCTGGCGTTGGCAGGGACAGATGTGAGCGCGTATGGAATGTGTGTGCACACCTTGAGGATGTGTGCTGGCATTGGCAGGGACAGATGTGTACAGAGCATGTGTGCACATCTTGGGGTGTGTGCTGTTGTTGGCATGGACAGACGTGAGCGTGTACAGAGCGTGTGTGCACACCTGGGGGTGTGTGCTGGTGTTGACAGGGACAGATGTGTACAGAGCGTGTGTGCACACCTGGGGGTGTGTGCTTATGTTGTTTTGTAAGTGGCAAATACATAGCCCGTTGCGTCGGGCGGCCCTGCGCCCATGCTGAGTCCATCAGTGGCCCTTGGGTTGGGGTCTCCATCTCCCCAGACAGCACTCGAGTGGCTTGAGGTTTCAGATTCTTCTTCTATGGGTACTTGGGCCTCCTCAGGACCAAACATCAGAACCAGCCAACTGCAAACTACAAGAACGTTCAAATGCATCTTCAGTAGGAAAAACAAAAGCAATTGGAAAAATTTTCCAACGTGACCCCGTGGTTAAGCCGTTAGATACTCCAGCCAACAGATTGGGTCACTTTAAAATTCACACCAATTAAAATGGTTGTGAGAGTTGCAGAGCTTCACCACTAAACCTTGAAATCATTGAAGCATTCTGCTCCACTTGCTTACAAACTAGGGTTGGGGATACCTTTCAGTCCAAAGTAGCAACCTTCTAAATCCAGCTTAGATGCGAGGCTCCACTGACACAGGAAGAGACAGTGGCCCCTGATTATTCTCCTGTGTTCAGATACTTTGTCTTTTTTTTTTTTTTGTATCCTGATCATCACTTCTGCTTTTCCAATCCAAACTAAAGGGAGTTTAGTTCTGTTTTGGAGAAGCTGTGGTTAGTGGTTTCTTTTCATGGTTTGCTTAATCTCTTAAGTCTGGTGCTGCTTATATTACCCAAATAGAGTTTTCTTCAGTACGACAGTGCCATAACCCAGGGCTTCTCCCTCCATATCTGCTCCCCAGGAGGCTCCCTAGGAATGGGTGCTGGAGATCCAGCCCCTCTCCGTGTGCCGTTTTCTTTGAGTCCAAGGTAGGTTTGGCTCAGAGAAGAAAAGAGGTCTCCGGGTTAGGGGCCTCTGACTGCTTGCTTATGAAATGTTTAATGATAAGACGCCTTCTAAACTAATTTTACACATTAATAGTTGTAGCTTGAAGTATCACTGCAGTCATAAGAAGAAGAAACACTCCCATAAAGTAGATTAGCAGAAAAAAGCCATAAAAGTTTAACAAAGCGCAAATAAAATGGTGTTGTAAGAATGCACAGTGGGAAATGCTCTTAGTCCAGCCAGATCCAGCTGTGCCGTCAGTCCAGCTGTGGCGTCCTCCTGTAAATACGTTCAGCCACGTGTGGCCCTGATCGCAATCACTACTCTGAATTGTGATCCAGAATGTTCTTGGGTGCCAATGCTGGGACTGTGCCAGCAGCTGAGTCTGATTGGGCGTCACGGTGGTGATGTGCTTAGCGCGGCCAGCTGGGCTGAGTGGTGGCCACCCGTGCACTCGCCACGTGCAGCCGTTATTCTGGTGATGGGGTTGCATGCAGCGCGGCTTGTCCACCTGGGCTACTTAAAGTACTGAGAACCCAACCACGGGCGGGTGCCTCCCGACATGGGAGCTGTCTTTTTTATCCAGGGCTCCCTGGCTCTGCAGACCCCTGCCGCCAGTCTGAGCTCAAAAGGAGTTACCAGAGGGCTCTGCTGGGGCCTGGAGGTCCCTGAGCAGGTGGTCACTTATTGCTTGTGGAGTGGTCCATGGCCTGTGAGTTATTCTCGGGGTTTGTGTGGGCGAGGTTAACCAGTTCACAGCTGGGCACTTACTCCCTACACAGGTGACACTAGTTAAAGTGGAATCTGTATTAGCTCACACGGGAGAGTGTGAGGAGCTGGGAGGTGGGGGAGGCTTGGCCCTTACACTAGAACCCCGGCTCCTGACATTTCTGCGTCTTCCAGTTGAGGGGCCGTCAGAGCCGCTGTGGGTCCTGAAGACAGTGGATGCCATATGGACCATGTGATGCAGAAGCCTCTAGAGGCTGTGGGTTTCAAGGAGACGGTCGCTTCCCCAGAGCCAGCCCTGCTGACACCTCGACGTTAGCTGGTGGGACCTGTTTTGGACTCCAGCTTCCAGAAATGTGAGAAAATAAGTCAGTGTTTAGGGCGCTAAATTTGGAGTGATTTAGTGGAGAAATAGAAAACTAGCCCACAAAGGTGCACGCATTAAAATGTGCTCTGTCCAGGTGTTCACAGTGGCGTGAGGGGGATGGCATCGGGATTCTGGGAACTGTAATTTTACTGAAGGAAGGGGGCTGACCACGCCTTTCCTCATGTAACTGAAGGTATGTATGCCTGCCGCACCGCCCGGGAGACAGGGACTAGAATTCTGACTTTATTTCTTGTGGGAACCAAGCCACAGTCAGAACACGGTGAGGGCCGAAACGAGTTTCCTACAGCCTGAACTGGGAAGAGGAATCGCAAGTAGTTTGTGTTTCTACACAGACCTGTCCTTTCAGGTTTGTTAAGTTTTGGAAAAAGGGAGAAGCCAGGCACACCTCGGTCAGGGACAGTGTTTCTGGCGGTGGCGGGGCTTAAGCCTTAATGGGGCCGTGTGGTTGGGAGGCTCAGAAACTGCCCTCCAAGGGCACTCATCTGTTCCTTATTGCACTAATACCTCGTTTACAGAAATCCACAGAAATGACAGTGCAGGAGGCCTCTGGTCTGGATGGGTTTGTGTGGACCGAGGTCACGGGGTGTTGTCCCAAGTGCTTATCCTGATCTGGCAGAGGCTCTGTTCCCAAATAATTATTCCACAGTTTCAGAGCCTAGATCTGAGTGATAGTCTTTTAACTTTGTTGCATATAAGTAAACAAAGTATGTCTTGAGGGTCTCAAAATCCATGTGGTAATCATGGCTGTCAACTCATACATGGGGCTTTGGGATGGAGTGAAAACCACCGTCACCTGGCGTGGACGATGCATGGTATTTTTAGCGTGGTGGCCTGCTCGTGCCTTGAGCTCCATCTGCAGTGTGAGCAACAGCTGTGTATTTGAGAAATGTGGGCAGGTCAGTTTCCTCCTCCAGGGGCCTGTGGGCATCCGGGTGAGGGGCCTGGGCTGAAGCCACATCAGTGGGAAGGAGCTTGGTTGTGTCAGCAGATATGTCTGCCTCTACAGGCCTGAAAGCCAGCCAGAACCCAGTTTTCCTTTGGTCATCTAATGCCAGAAAAAAACCTGTTTCTTCGAGATTCTCATAATTTATATGAATGAACCATTTGACCATACATAAAATGTTATAAATGCGTGAGGCTTTACAACTTGGCAGATGTGTAACTCACATGTCCTTGTATCCAACTGTTGAAGATACTTGTTTCACTTGAAGGTTTCTAGCATTTTATGTGCAAACCAAATGCCAGTAGCATTTTGAAGGAGTATTTTGGAATTTTAAACACAGTGGGACAGTGCTGGGTCTATGGGATACTGGCGAGGTGGACCTGACCTCAAGCTCTTGTAGCAAGCAGGATTGCTAAATTGTCACACCTGCAGTGCTGGAAGTCCAAGTGGATTTCTGTAAATGAGGTATTAGTGCAATAAGGAACAGATGAGTGCCCTTGGAGGGCAGTTTCTGAGCCTCCCAGACACCCCAGGAGGAAGTGGGGGGGGGCAGTTACCCACCAGAACCTGGTTATCCATAGGAGCCTGGATAGTGGAGCTGGGTTTCCTGGTGGTCCTGTGTGGCAGGTCATTACATGCAATAAGGAACAGGTGACTGCCCTTGAGGGCGGTTTCTCGGCCTGCTTCGGAACTGCAAGTGGAAGACGCCCCAAAGTGAGGGGGAGCTGGTGGTCAGTTATCCAGTGGGGCCGGATTTCTGGTGGCCGCTGCGTGGCAGGTCACTGCGTGGAGCGATGGGAGGTGAGTGGAGTGGGAATAGAGGATGCACCCTCCACAGCTACTGCTGGGAGTTTGCTCTGGTAGCAGAAGGGGCATAGAGGGATTCCTATCAGGGGCAATACGACTGGGGTCCCACGTGTGCTGGACGCCGAGGTGTGGCTATATGTAATCTCAGTCTGCACAGCCGTCCTGGTGAGTGGGTTTAGTTACCTTCCCATCTCACGTTTGAGAAATCTCCGGGGCTCACATCACAGCTGGGTGGGTTGGAACTAATGTCTCAAGCAGGACGTTGGCCCCAGAGCCCAGATCTTACCCGCCCCCGCTCTTTTGAGTCCACTAAGCTTATAGAGAGGGGTGTGTGGTGGTGGGTGGCGGCTGAGAAACCAACACAGTAGAGGGAGGGGAGTAAATAAACCAGGCAGGAGACACAGGCAGAGCTTGGGAGGTCTGCACAGGGTCTGGGTGTGGGGGGCACCTCTGGGCCTGTGAACCCCGTTCTGTGCTCCTGGCTTGCCCAACCTTGGCCCTCAGCCACATGCTGCGTGCTTTAGGTGAAATCTCAGTCCCTCGTGTGGTGCGGGCATCTTTTCTCCTTGGCTTTGCCTCTCCTTAAATCACGGAGTCTCAGTGGGGATGGCGGGTTGGTTGGTGGTCCATGGAATTTGCCCTCCACCTCCCCATCCTTGTCCTGCCCTGTCTGGCCTGTTACCTGAATCTGTGTCTCTTCAGAGCCTGCAAATGAGTGGAGGCCACGGCAGCCTCTTGCTGACTGACCTCTCAAACGTTTTTATTCATCAGAATCGTGTTAAATGCTGATTCCTAGGTACCCCCATTAGACTCTAGGCCTGCCTGGCATGGGTACTTTGGGGAAGGTACAGAGGGTTGCTGGGCTGTTCCAGGAGGGAATTTGCATTTGTAGAATGTCCGCTGTGGTCCTTCCAGCACTCTACTTTCCACGCACACGTGGCATTAAACCTGGAAGACCTCTGGGTGCTGTGCTGGTGAGGAAGCCTCGGCTGGACGAGGGGCTGCTGGGGCTCGGACTCGATTCCTGGGCTAGGGGCTGCGGGCTTATTCTCTTCAGTGGGCCTTCTGATGGGATGCCCTGAGAAGTCCTGCTGTGCACTCAGGGGAAGGTGCAGAGACAGGCTCAGGAAAGACAGACCATGGATTTAAAAATTCCTACTGGAAAATCTTTTATGAGCAAAGTAATTTGCATCTAACTGTAGACAGTCATTGCATGAATAATTGGTTTGTTTACAAAGTTGGTCCTATGAACAGATTAAAGTTTTCATTCATGCCTTATCTATTATGTAAAGAGCTATTACGGCAACGTAAATTAGCTTTAAATTTCGTATCAGATTGCAGTCCAGATTACAAACGGCTGCTTGATAATCTAATTGATAAAACGGAGGAATTCAGTGCTTGGAACCCAGAGTGAAGGGAACAGAACTGCTTTGGCTTCTCAAAAGAGTGTGACTAAGGGGTGACCTGGGGTGAAGAGAAGTGGCTGGAGTCATTACACTCGAGGAGATGATCTGCCCTGGGCTTTCTCAGCTGTCTTCTGGACAAAACAAACGGGTGATAAATGGAAAAATTCAGCACTGAGTTCGTTTACGCCCTGAGCTTCTCATATGGTCATTAATGGGCTGTATCTGTGAAGCCTCCATACAGGCACAAAGGAATTAGGCTAGAGTAAGTTGGCCGGCGACCTGTGGCATCTGGACCGCGTGTCATTTCCTGAAGCCCTTTTGGGTGAAATGACAGTGGCAATGTCGTTGTTCGGAGGAGTGTAATCTCACGTATGAGATGCAGATTTTAAATGATGCAGATTTTAAAGACCAAAGTCAGGAAGCTTGGTGGGAGTGGCTGTCTTCCAAGTGATTTTCTGTGCTGTCATGGATGAGGCGTGGATGTGTCGGCTGTTGGTGAGACCCACTGGTGAAGGGGCTAAGCAAACCGTGGAGGTGGGGGTGTATGAAGCTACATCTCTTCTGGCATCCCAAGTAAATACATTTTGTAAAACTTGTGAATTTGACCCTGACCCTAACCCTGAGTGTTGAAGTCTGGTGCAGTGTCTTGAGCTCTCTTCTGCATTGAGGGTGAGTGACTGTAAATGACCGATTCCTCAGTGGTGAAAGTTCAACTTTAGCTTCCCTGAGGAAGCCAGACCTCAGTCACCCGTATCTCCATTGTAAACACTGCGGCCCCTCCGCGGGTGGCTGCAAGTTTCCAGGCCTTCCTTGGAGAAGCAGCCGTGAGGTGCTTGATGATTTGATAACATCAGCCACCTTCTGTCTTCTGTCTAATCACGGTACAAATGATTCTCCTATAAGGAAATGATCTGGTTTCTTCCCGATCGATCGTTGGAAGAAGCAGCCCGCCTAGGGACTGCACCGTCCTCTGCACTTTCGCAGCGAAGCCTGTGTCTGTCTCCAAGGAGTGTCACGTGTGTCCTGGGAATCACCTCCTTAATTCTTCCTGCTTTTGAGGGCTCAGGTAGCTCTGCCTGTTTCACCCGGGATGAGCAGCGGGTGGTCTCTGGCGTTTCCAGTTCAGCAGGCAACTCTCTTGCATGGCTCTGCCTGTGGTGAGGGCACCTAGGCTGGAGAGCCTCGTGGGGATCCCTTAGGCCTCTGGCTGCAGCCAGGCTGCAAGGTTCCTGCGCCCCGGGTCCTCTGCAGGCCCAGATGGGTCCCACCACAGAGCCAACACTGCTAGACTTGGGTACTGTGTGCAGACAGCAGAGGGGCACGTCCAGGCCTTGAAGGGGCTGGGGTGACTGGCCTCTTTGGCCAGGCTCCTGTCTCCGAGTCTTCAGGGGAAATGCATCCACCATCCACCATCCACACCGTTCACCAGAGGAAAACTGCAGGCTTCTCTGTGGATGGTGAATTGAGATCATGCAGAGTGACTAGGTTTGGGCTCCTGACCAGCGTGGAACCTGATACCTTTAAGTGGAACCTGACATGCCTCCATGTGTACATGGCAAAGAGAATGCAGCATTGTCAGCTTGAATCCAGATGTGCTCCCGTTTTGAGGTGGAAAGTTCTGGGAGTTTTGGCCATTGGTGATTGTGCTGCCGTGGAGGACTTTGAATGCAGGCACTGGTTTGGGATAACCCTGGTTTCCTGGTCCTGTATGTGGGCATCGCTGAATATCCCGGACTGGAGGAAGGCAGGGGAGATGGGAGGGTGACAAGAGGTTAGGTGTTTCCAGCTTTGGGGACTGATCAGATGGCCGAGATGAGGATGGTGGTGGCCAGGGACCAAAGCACGGGTGCGTGGAAATGCCATGTTTCCCGGAGCGTGGGGAGGACCTCTTGAACTCTATTCCTGGGCAACAATTCTTCCATTCTCAGGAATCTGTGCCATTGTAATTAAGTAGCAAATTCTGTAATTGCTCTAATTACTTAGTGTTGAGTCCCCATCCCAATGACCATGAATTAGCAACAGTGATAACAGTTTGCCTGGTCAAACCTTACCAAGAAACACTAGTGGAACTAGTTTTAGTTGCTTCTAGTTCCCTCCAAATCAGATTCCTTAGCGGCTTGTGTCCCCACACTTGCTGCAGTTCCTCCTGGGCCTGGCAGGCACATTCCAGACATTCACAGCTCAGATGCAGGCGTGCACATTATTTATAGAAAATCGCCCTGCGCTGTGATCGGCTTGAGCTGACGTTCTCTAGGTGGGAGTCGGAGGTTCACAAGTTCTAATGGGATGAAATTAGAAATATGAATTTTAAAAATTTAAGTGTTATGAACTCTGTTCAGTGATTTCCTCTAAAATGAGAGACTATTTGCAGATGAGGCAGTCAGCCTGCAGCTCTCGTTAGAACTGTCCTAGACCTGGATACCGTCCTTTGGCCTCTTCCTGGGTGTGGGGTGCTCTGCTTGAAGCAAAACCAAAGGCAAGAACGTGGTCAGTGTGCATCACTACTGCAGCCAGCTCAAGGCGCACACCCACTCGGGGTGGGGGGGGGGCGGATCACTTAGCATTTTAAATGCATTGAACATTAAACCAGCAAGTCAGCCAGTGCTTTCTGTAAGCAAGCTGCCTGGCTCATGGGAACCTGACACTTGACTTTTCGGAAGAGAGTACTTGCTTCTGTGGAGTGTCAATATTTGTCTCATTTCTTGAGACTCTGCTCAAAGTGATGAACGTGAGTAAATTAGGACTTTTTCTTTGTAAATTGGGCCACAGAGCTCTCTAGGCACAGTCAGGGGAGTAAACGGCTGTGAAAGATGCCGCCTGATGTGAGCCATGGCCAGGCATTTTGGGACCTGGGATCCCATCTCCAGCCTTTCAAAGGACACAGAGGAATATAAAATGCAGATGGGAGAGTTCATATTTTGGGCATCTCTGTTCTTTTGAAATCAAAGTGCAAAGAAAAAGTTTTGCCTTGAGGTCTTACCCCATACTCGTTTTTCTCCTGAGGTTTTAAGATTTTCTTAACTGCTTTTTTCTCTCCCAATCCTTGGGGAACTTCTATCTTCATATCTTCTTAAAAGATATGGTTAAATTCAACACTGAAATTTAAAAACATGCTTTCATATTTTTCTTTAATGTATCTGACATTGGTGAAGAACTAACTGGGAGTATTGGTTTATTTTTATTTTTTTGAGACAGTCTTGCTGTGTTGCCCATGCTGGAATGCAGTGGTGTGATCTTGGCTCACTGCAGCCTCACCTCTTGGTTCACGCCATTCTCCTGCCTCAGCCTCCTGAGTAGCTGGGATTATAAGTGCCTGCCACCATGGCTGGTTCATTTTTGTATTAGTAGAGACCGGGTTTCAACATGTTGGCCAGGCTGTTCTTGAACTCCTGACCTCAGGTGATTTGCTCACCTTGGCCTCCCAAAGTGCTGGATTACAGGCACGAGCCACCACACTCAGCCTGGGATATTCTTGATTATAACTGTAACATATCCCTTTAATAAAAACAAAACAGAACACAACAACAACAAAACAGCTGTCTGAAAAGTCTCGAAATTAAAGAGCTCACTTGGACAGGGATTTGGACACCAGTTGAATGGCCCAGCACAGCATAGTTACGTGGGCCACTCGGCCTGTTAAATCCTTGTGGTATTTGAAGTCATGTGCAGATTTGCATTTCTGCCTCTGGATATCGTGTTAGTATTCGGCTAGTGTTTGAGGGCCAGGCTCAGATCCGGGAAAACAAGAGCCCCTGCCCTCACGGCACTTCTCTTCCATGTGTGTGTGTTAGGAAAATAGAAAGCATCAGATATTTTTTTCAAGGAGCTGGGAAGATGGAAAAACAAGCTTAAGATGTTTACTTGTTCAGAAGAAGGGAAGTGCAAGGAACACTCAGCTTTTCTGTTGCTGAAGGAGGCCCCTGGTGAAGGCTGTTTCAGAGGTGGGGTTTCTCTGAGAAAGGGGGTAAGAGGCAAATAGGATGCCCCATCTGGTTTGCCAGAGATGGGGAAAGTTAGTATCCCCAAAACAGCCTCAGCATTCTGGCAAAGGCTTTGGAAAACCAGCTAGGGTGGGGGACTTTGCTGGCCACTGGGTAGAAGGAAAACATTGCTGGTCCTGAGGACTGTACTGTTCTTCCACTGCTGTAAAGAACTATCTGAGACTGGGTAATAAGGCAAAAAAGGTTTAATTGGCATACAGTCCTGTGGGTTGTACAGGCTTCTACATCTGGGGAAACTTACAATCAGAGTGGAAGGTGAAGGGGAGGCCGGCATGTCTTCACATGGCTGGAAGGGGAGAGAGAGTGAAGGGGAAGGTGGCATGCACCTCCAAACAACCAGATCTCAGGAGAACTATCATGAGGACAGCACTTGGGGGATTGTGCTAAACCATTAGAAACCACCCCCATGAGTCAATCACCTCCCACCAGGGCCCACCTCCAACACAGGGTTAGAGTTCAGCATGAGATTTGGGTGGGGACACACAGCCACACCATGTCAGGCTTCCCATTCTTGTCCTGCACGTGCTTCGCAAATGGTTCTGTCATTGGTTTTTGTTTCTGTTGATCCATAATATATGTACCTATTTTCAGAGTGCGTGTGATACCTTGATTCACCCTTATATTGATGAAATCTGTGTATTGGGATGTCTTTCACTTTAAATAATTTTTTTTCCTTGTGCTGGTAATGTTCAAGTTATTCTCTCCTAGCTGTTTTGAAATACACAGTAGATGACCCATGCCATCCCCCTGCTGATTTATCAACAGTAGGTCTCGTGTTCCCATTAGGCTGTGTTTTTGTGCCCGTCACCAGCCTCTGCCCATCCTGCTTCTGAGTGGGCTCGGCTGGGCCCTGTTGACCACTTACTCTTGGCCTCCATGAGATCTGCTCTCAGCTCCTGCTTATGAGTGAGAACATGGGCCGTTTCCTTGCTTGGCTCGTTTGCTTCACGTAATGTCCTCCAGCTCCATCCATGCTGCCGCGGATGACAGGGCTCTCCGCTGTGTGGTGGAGTATTGCTCCTGTGTATGTTCGGGCCACGTTCCCTTCATCCCCTGTTGACGGGCACTCAGGGGATTCCAGACCTTGGCTGCTGTGGATGGAAGCTGAGAGCAGTCACTGGCTTTATACTCGGGGGACGTGAGCCACTTTGATGTTCTCAAGCAGCCTATCCCCAAAGCCCTCCTTAGAATGCCACATTTGTTTGTACCCATGGCTTCTTCCACTAGGATGAATAGCTGGGAAGGGGCTTTGAGTGAACGCTTGTGTTTCTGTCTTTAATTGGTACCCAGCTCCACTGGCCAAGCAGGGGTCCCAGTGACCCTGGACACTACCTCACATAAGGTCCAAAGATGCAGTTAGGTTCTTTTTTTACCTTAAAAAAAAAAAAATGCTTTTGAACTCGTTAAGCTATAGCATTATCAGTTAGAGTTTTTCATATTGGAAAGGTGTATATTTTATTTTCCAAGAAGGAAAGAAATCCTCTTAAATACCCTAACCACAGATTAAATCATGTCAAGGAAAGAGGTACTATTTTGGGGGAAAATTACCCCTTCATGTCAAAGATCAAGGAGATGACTTACATTGTTTAATGGAGTTAATTATGAAATCTTAATTGGTTTTGAGAAGATGAGCTGTGGATGCTGCAAGACATGAGACTGATGCTGATTTAATGTTAGTCAGCCCTGACAGAATGTGGCTAATATTTAAAGCTTGCTCCAGTATTGCTTGATAGATTGTAAGTTAATGTAAAGATCTGTTTGATGCTTTTATTTTACAAAATATGATTGAGAAAAAGTTTGACAGCCAAGGAACCGCCTTCAACCAATTCCTTCCTAATTTCTATCACCAGAAAAACGTGTCCTGTTAATTCCAGAATTGACTTTTGGAAAGTTCCCGTAAGGAGAGCAGAGGTATTGGTGGTTGAATGGTGACTTGAATTTAGGTGAAGATCGTTAATATTTTTCATAGTCATGTTTGTCTTGGTGGTTTTAGCAATTTTATATTAAATTTAGAACTGTGAGTCAAACCAAATGTGTTCTTTTGCTTTTGTGATACTCCTTTGTATGACTATACTGGTAAAGAATGATAAAATGTGTGTAGGGTATTTTTTCTGTGTAGATATTAGGATTTTGAGGGGAACAAGTTAATCATTCTTCTAATATACACTGTGCTGTGTGTTGGGTCCTTTGTGTATTAGTTGAATGACTAGAATGAGGACCACTTGAAAGTCTGTTTCTAGACAAGATCTTTTATATGTTGACTTGTGTGATGCAAAATCCTTCATCCTCTAAGAAGACTAAGCAATGGGTTGGAGGAGAGATTTAATCACCCATTAGGTCTATTCCGAATGCCCAGAATTGAATGCAAGTACTAATTATGTTTTTGAAGTGGTGTGTGTGTGTGTGTGGTGGACTCCTTTTTAGGTCATGGGAGGGAGGTAAAGCAAAGATCAGATTTGCCGTTGAACATTTGTGCATATGCTAGTGGAGAAGTCATATGACTTGACTGCACCTGCGTACTCTGATTTTGGTTTCGTTAGTGTCCGTAGCCACAAGCCTCAGCCGCCTCGGGGACCCACCCTGAGGGGCTGTGGTGAGGGTTATTACAGAGTCGTGTGTCTTAGTGAATGGCACAAACGGCCTTGTGGGCCTACTTTGGCTTGTTTGAACCTCTAGATTGTTAAACTAAGTTTAACATTTTGAGGATTATAAATTGTGATTCTTGTCTAAGAAGAGGTTTCTGTTGTCTCTGAAGACAGGAGCCCCAATACAGTTGGTCCCTGGCTCACAATGGTTACATTTGTGATTTTTTTTTCAACGTTGTGATTGTGTGAACTAGTCACACTCAGTGCATTGTTTGGCCCAAGGTGGGCTGCCTCTGCATAAACCCGTTGTAAGCTGAAACTATTATGTCAAATGCACTTTCTATTTAGGATATTTTCAGCTTACGCTGGGTTTATTGGAACAGTTTCATCCCACGGTAAGTCAGGGAGCATATGTGCTCATAAAAGTAGAGATGATCTCATAGATACCATGAGATATAATGTCTCTGATGTTATAGAGATACGATGAAAACAATCAAGTGGGACTTGGAAGCCTTGGAGGGACTTACATGGGCGGCTCCTGGAATGCAAACGTGAGTGCCACTGGCTTCCGGATGTGACATCTGTGCCTTCTGCTTAGCCCAGTGTGTTATCGGCTGCTCTCGAGGGCAGAGAGTTCCAGCGTTCCTGTGTTTAGGTGTTTGAGCTGCCTTAAGAGGGTAGGTCAATTCTCACTGGTGTCTTCAGGGCTTTAGGCCTTCTGAACAAGCAGGAGGAAGGACGACTTTGCAGAGCTTTGGAAATCTCAACGGACTTCAGGGCCATCCCCCTTGGCAGGAGAGAGCCCCACTGGAGGCGAGCAGGGTGCCGTGGGGGCCTGTGCTGGGCCCAGGTGTGTATGGACGTTGTGAGGGCCAAAGGACACAGATCGGTCTTGGTTCACAACTGGTGTCGATGACCACACAGCATTTCTTCCAGGTACATGAGTGCGGGGACTTGGGTTTTGGGGTGTGCGTCCTGGTTGCCTAGTTGCTTGGAAGACCCCTATTCAGACCCCAGCCTGAGTCACCGTGACAGGCCTCCTGCTTCACACGCCACACGGAAGCCGTGGCATCGGTCACTGACGTCCACCGGATGTCAGATGTGCGTGTGTATCTTCCCTGGTCTTGGGATGTGTCTTGTTTTGAGGTTACAGTAAACATTCTTTAAGAGGGGTTTTGGATTTTTCATGTTGTTTGCAAGGAGGCAGCAGGGAGTGCTTGAGCAGTGACATCCCTTTTCCAACTAATGCAATTTCAGATCCCAGCAGGTCATGAAGGCAGCGGAGCTGTGGGATCACCTTTCCAACCAATGAGAATTCAGATCACAGCAGGTAATTACGGCAGCGGGGCGGGTGGCAGAACCCTGAACTGTGGCTGTTCCTGGTGTCTTGTCCCGCGGACAGAGTGTGCTGGGGCCTCCGTGGTCCTCTGTGGAGTGAGTGGAGCGCATGAGCTGGGTGCTGCTGGGTCCTGGCTGGCTCCCCAGCCCGGGTTTATGCAGGACTCGTTATTAAGACAACTTGGAACCCAGAAAGCAGCACAAGGAGAACGGGATTGTGCCTTTCTGGATCGTTGGTGCTTCCCAGTCTCAGACACTGAGCAGGCTCTGAGGGGTCGCTCCAGGAAGACTTGCACAGTCGGCCCCCGGGGTGGAGTGGGGCTGCAGCGGATCTTGCAGGAGCTGGAAGTGGGGGTGAGTTTCTCGCCATCGGGACCTTTCAAATGGGCCCAGCAGGATGCATTCGTGGAAATGGCGCCACCTAACGCAGGGCTGCGGCCAGCAGGACCTGAAAGGCTACAGTGGGCTCTGTTTCTGCTCTCTCTCCAGCCTCTGCACGATTTTCCTTGGTTTTTGTCTGTTTGGAGGACGCCTCCCCCTTTCTTGTGCTTACCTAGCCTTCTGAGCTTCCTTGTTGAGTATGACAAAGCCCTGAGAATGCATTTTTATCGCATAATTGTGTTATTGTGGTGGCTGGATAAATGACCTGCAAATGTGGGTGACTCCGTAGCTCTGAGGGTGTTCAATATCTAAGACAGAGGTGGGAAGGAAATAAATGTTCAGGCAGGCGTCAGAGGATCTGTTCTCTGCTTTACACTGGGGCCCTGGTTTGCTGACAATCCTCACACTGGATCCAAAATGGGGATAATGAAGTCTCATGGATTCGGCTTCAGCTGAGAGCTGCCTCCAGCACAGTCTTGTGTGAGTAACAGTTTATATGTTTGGTGCAAAGAACGGGCGTCCGTTGATGTTATTTGTGGTGGTGCTTATGGTGGCTTTTCCGTAAGGAATGTAGACTTGATTAGCTTTGGCAAGGGAATCCTGAGTGATAAATTGGAAGAATGTTTCAGGAAATTCTGGAACCTGCAGTGAATCTGGAATCTGTACGAAATTGAGATTTGGATTCTCACGAATTCCTAATGCTACCCCGAAACCCAGTAGTTGAGGCAGTCGTAGAGCTTCAGTTGTGCTGCCCCGGTTCCCCATTTTAAAAGGAACCCGTTGCTTTCATCTAGAATGTTCTGAGCTCTGAGTGCTGCCGGCAGAGTGACCAGCTCTCTGCATCAGAGGGGAAGCCAGGGCTGCGCTCACGGCGTCGCGGCAGCTGGGAGCTGACCCTGGACCTCAGGCACGTGTGATGCTGACCATTTTCTGTCAACTCCAAGGGTGTAGTGGTCTCCTTGGCCCTTTACAGTCTTCTGAAGCTTTTGATGTATCTGCACTTTATAGATTTTTCAGAAGCAGATAGCCTTTTCCCACACCCTTGGGCTGAGTTTTGTCAGAGGCTCGTGTGTGGGAAGCACCACACCCACATTCTGACAGGGAAGACTCTGGTGTCCAACTGAGGTCAGAGTGGAAATTTGTTCTTCCTTCCCTCCAGTCTGGTCTAACTGCTGCCTGCTTGGCCAGAAGAAAATCATGCTTATCCAAGTCGTGGGCAAACCCCTGAAGTCAAACATTTATCTTTTTTCTTTAATATGCCCATTCCCAGGAGGAACTTAAGGGCTTTGAAAACTGACACCTTAGGACTGTAGTTTTCTTCAGACGGTAAAAACCTTGGTGTGTGACAATACTGAACATTGCCTGAGCCCTGTGATCCTGTAAAACAGTGATGGTTAAGACATTCCCCCTCCCCACAACTGCGCCCCCACTTTTACTGCAAGAAGCCCCTTCCCATGTGGCTTAGGCTGACTGGCGGATGACCATTCACTGAGGACAAGGCCAGACACAGGCCTTCAAACCCCCTTTCTCTGCCTTATAAGTGATTAGCTCAACTGCCTGTTCCCACTGATCGATCACCTCCCACCTTGAAATGGTTCTTCGTGGTGCGGGTGGACTTGTCTTTGACTGTCGCCTTCCACAGAGGACGGTTGGGGTGGGCAGGAAAGAATTCTCTGCTACAGGTCTGCATTCCAGGCTGTTTCCAGAAGTGGGAATTCTGGTGCTCTGGAGTCTGGGAATGGATTTCTAGTGTCCCAGCTTCAGGTGGAGTTGAAATGAAGTGACGCAACCCACCACACCCATCTGGAGCCAGGAACTAGAGCCATTTGTAAAGTGGCAGATTCTCCATCAGATTACAAAAAAATGCGCTCAGCACGTTGCTTTCTTTCTCATATGCATTTGGCCATCTAAAATGGGAGTGGTGGTTTTTGAAGCATGAATGTAGTTTTAAATTTTGAGTATTGTAAGCTTCAATGTAGCTTCTTAAAATGTTTGCCTGATTATCTGGAGATTTACTAAACCTTTGGAGTGGTAATAATGAGTTGATCTATATGACTTTGCTTTCTATGATGCAATGAACGCACTGTAATTAAAACCTCTGCAGTTGGGTGAGCAGGCTATTGGCCAAAACAAATTCTGCCTTTTGGGTTTCTTTAACCAAACAAGGGAGTAGAGTGTAGGCCGAAGTGGCAACTTCATTTCAGAGCTCGTCAGAGCCCTCAATGATTGAGCAGCCTTCTCAGGCGAACGTGTAACGTGCCGTGAATCTTGGCAAGGCTGGCTACTGATGTGTGCACCTGACAGCACGGAGCCCCACCTAGGAAGATGTGGTTTCTGTAACAAGCTTTGGAAAACCGAAGTTCAGCTTCATTATCCAACTTTGTTCCAGAAAAAGCTTTGACCAGATGGCCAAGACTTGATTGTCTCAGGGTTGAGACGTGGTTATAAAACTGCCCTTACTTGGTGCCAATCAGTGTTGGTCCACAGTGATACTCCTCCAACCTCACTGAATGGTTTGGAGACTGACATGAGACTGTGAAAATCTCCTTAAGGTGAAAAGGGCTCTGGGGCACCTGGGAATATTCGCACACCCGTGACCATTCCCCTTTAAGGTGGAAAGGATGCCTGGGTCACGCGAGAGCATCCGCACACCCGCGGCCGTCTTCTTTAAGGTGGAAAGGGCTGCTGGGGTGCCCCGCAATATCCACACACCCGTGGCGATTGTGGTTGTCCCCCTTTCTGCTCAGTCACCTCTGTGTTCCCGCATTCAGGCTTTAGGACACTCATGAGCAGCTCGTCCCCTGGGCTGGTGAGGAAGGAGTGGGAGGTTGTTCTGAGGCTCTGTCACTGTCTGCCCTGTCATGAGCTGGGCAAGGCAGTGGCAGTGACCCCTGAGGAGTCTGGTCAGTGAGGGCTCTGGCAGGAAGTGCTGAGGCTTGAGGTGGCTCTGCCAGTCGTAACCAAATGTCTTCCCTCTTATTTCCACGATTCCTTCTAGTTCTGCACCTTGCACTGCAGTGTCTCTGTGTGTCTATAAATACACATGAGTTACGATACAGGTGTCTCTTTCCCCTCTGTATGGGGCTGGGCCCAGGGAGAGAAGTGCAAGACCCCCTTACTGCTGGATGCCCACCAGCACGAGGCACTGCCTGCCCTGCTAACGAATGCCTACAGCAAGTCCTGGAAGCCCCCTTCTGAGCACCTGGCCTTTTGACGGTGTACACGGGAGACAGAGGAGCTCTCCTTGCCCCACCCTGAGCAGAGACTGGGGAGGTGGCGGCAGCACGGTCCTCCATGGTGCATCCTTGGTGTATGGAGGAAAGTGTGTTCATGCTTAAAACACAGCCCATCCTCTCAAAAGCAGAGTGACAATCACATTTACATCTGGAATCTTTAAAAAGGGCCCATCTCTTTGGGAGAAGAACGTGGCATGTACGTGTGTACTTTCTCTTTTTTTTTTTTTTTGGAGACAGTTTCACTCTGTCAACCAGGCTGGAGTGTGATTCTGCAATCTCAGCTCACTACACGCTCCGCCTCCTGGGTTCATGCCATTTTCCAGCCTCAGCCTCCCGAGTAGCTGGGACTACAGGCGCTCACCACTATGCTTGGCTAATTGTTCGTATTTTTAGTAGAGACGGGGTTTCACCATGTTAGGATGGTCTCGATCTCCTGACCTCTTGATTCGCCCGCCTCGGCCTCCCAAAGTGCTGGGATTATAGGCGTGAGCCACCGCGCCGGGCCGTATGTGTGTACCTTTTTACAAGTCTTGCCCAACCTTTGCATTTAAAAATTATTGAAAAACTTAAGGATGTGACTGACAAGAACTTCATAGGTTTCTCCAAGTAAAAATTTGGAAAAGTTAAGTGAACCCATAATGTGTTTTATTTCTAGGAGTCCCACACTTGGATTTTTAAGTGTGGACAAAACATCTCTAAGTTCTTCAAATGATTTCCGTGGAATCGTGAATGAAACGTGCTGAAGTTGCCGTGCGGATTTTGTTATGTGGCGGTGACCAGTGGGGCTGGTCATTAAACAACTAGAGGGATCCCTGTCTTTTCTGTGCTCCTGTTGGACACTAGGCACGTGCTTGGTGTTTTCTGTGTGTGTGGACAAGATGAGGACAGAATTTCTGGATGATTCACACGGTGCTATCTTCTCCCTTTTCTGTTAAAACGTGTCTTCTGCTGCTTCTACATAGACCAAGTGTTTCTTTCTCTTGCCTGTCTACATAAACGCTATTTAACATAAACTGTACTGTAGACACGTGAAGCTGAATTCCACATGATAAAGCAGATGGAGATGACTGAGTATACTGTTTTGTGGAAGGAAGGTTGAAAATGATTTTTAGCTTTTTCCCTGAAATAGGGAATAATTTTAACTTTTTTCCTGAGATAGGGAATAATGAAATGGGAAAATAATTAAATTTTCCCATTGAAAGGTTAGATTATATTTATTTATTAGATTATTCATATATTGCAAGGGAAAAAGGAACTAGATCACCCCATCTACCCAAATGAAAATGTAAAGGGTATGGGCGAATTCATTTGAACTTGTTTAATTTTTTTTGTTTGTTTGTTTGTTTTTGACAGTTTCACTCTGTTTCTCAGGCTGGATGCAGTAGTGCAATGACAGCTCACTGCAGCACCAACCTTCCAGGCTCAAGTGATTTTCCTGCCTCAGCCTCCCCGACTGCTGGGATTTACAGCACTAACCACCACACACAGTTTATCACCTCTTGGAGACTAGCTTTGAGTTTGGGCATTCAGTGAACTGTATTTTGGTTAATTCCCAAAATTTCTCACTGTTTATCTTTAATTTGCTAAAAATCTAAACGTGTTGTGAAATGCGTTACATTTCCTTAGCATTCACGGATTCCCTGTTAGTGGGGCAGAGACACAGAGAGCCAGAAGGCGTTCGGACATCATCAGGGTTGCAGTTGAGTGCTTGCCCCGAACACATTGGAGCTCTGGGCTCTGTGGCCCCACAGGGGTCCTCTGTCCACTGAGGGGGTCGGGTTACCTGGAAGGTTTCTCCAGCCTCTGCGATTTTGCGCTTTTCAGGTTAACATCTCATCGTTGTCCTGGACAGCATCGCCTTTTGTTCACTGACCCACGAGTGAACAGTTGGTCAGTGAGTGGCTAGTGCTGCTTCCTTCAGCTGGGAGGTGGTGATGTGATTACACTTCCGTGGAACTTGGTTCTTGGTGTATTAAGGGTTCAGTTGTATCTTGATTTTTAATCTGCACCTCCGAATTGGTCTTTTGATTGCAAAGAGATTGCTTGCTGCATTTGTTTCTGAATATTTCATGGATAACAGGAGAACCTCGTTTATCTGTGTGTTCATTTAATGTGTTTTTGCCGGGCATTTAAATGGGTGTGTTAGCCCTTAGCCCACTTTCTGTGTGTGGTGGATTCATTGAAATCATTTATATGAAGTCTCTCTTCTATGAAGGCCAGAGGACGTGGGGTGCTGTCTCCCTAAACTCGGGGGAAATGGCATTGTTCTGCCCTCCTCCCTGGGAACCCTGGTGTTTCCAGGTCTCTGGACTTGGCTCCCACACTGGGAGAGTGGCTGTGGCTTCTGGAGCCTGTTTTGTGCGGGACCGACTCCTTCACTTGCTTTATTTCCCACCGTGTTTGCTGCTTTATGACTCAGGGATGAGGGAGTTGGGCCCGGGGGCCTTGCCTGTGCCTGAAAGGCCCGATGCAGAAACTCCTCGTGGGAAGGATTTCCTTGAGGGCAGCTTTTGGAGTCTTTTCCTACTTTTAACTGAGAAGTAGCTATTCACATGGTTCTATTCTGCTAGTGTGTTTCAAAATAATTGGTGTAGAGTTACGAAGATGTCCGAGACATCCATGATCCACTCCGGGCCAGTGCCGGGCATGGTACTCAGATGCCTTCAGACCACATTCAGACGCCAAAGATTCTTGCTTGGTTATTCTCAAACATATGAGAATCTTAAACGCGAGCCACGGTGTGGATTTTCTCTTGAGCCCCCATGACTTTGCTTTGTATTTTGGGGATGAATGACTTCATCAAGGGGAAAGAATTTGAGGAAGGAACCTCTGAGCCTGGGTGGGGGGAGGGGCGGGGGACAGAGGGAAAAGGAGCTGTAGGGGGAGGAGCCAGGCTGGGGCGTCTCCCCATGATGCTCCCCACCCCTGGCGCGAGGCCCCAGGGACTGACTGACTTTCCCACAGGAAATGTGTATGATTGCGTGTCTGTTTTGTGGGCGGGCCAGTTGGATTGAGGGAATGTCCGTGTTGTGATTCCTTATTGATTGGAAGGTTGAAAAGGTTTGTGCTCAATACGGGGTCTCTTGGTGCGATGGGAAATGTAATCGCAGCCGCCTTCGGGGTGGGGAGAGCCCTCGAGGCCCTCAGTGGGGGCCGGTGCTGGCCTTAACCTCCCTGGGTGGGCTGCCCTCCGGGTGGGAAGGGAGGTCCTCGGTGGTGGCCGCTGCTAGCCTTCGCCTCCCTGGGTGAGTGCTGCTCCATCCCCGGCTCTCCAACTCCTTGCCTGGCACCTTCCTCGTTGGAGGCCGTGATCCATCAGCTTTGTCCACGCGTGTCCTGCAGACTAGTGCTGACTGCAGGTTCAGTGGTGGTCAGAGGAGACCCTCGTGATGCGAAGCTAAACATTTAATGATGGCGCTGCTGAGTGCATGAGCCGCGTCAGCCCAAGAGTCCGGGTAGGAGGGAACCGCGGGGTGGAGGGAAGACTGGACAGATGGGTGCTTTCTTCGGCCCCTGGGAGCACAGCCAGGTAAATGCTCAGACCTCCTGGTTTCTCCCGTATTTCCATAAATAGCAAGGGAAGGACTCGGAGCACCCGGGGACCTGATGGGTATAAGCTGTGTCCTCGCATGGCCCCAGCTGTGGCCAGTGACGTTATTCTCTTTAACCTCAGGCATATTTTGTATAAAAACACAAGGGACAGAAGTAGTTCAAGGGCCTCTAAAGACTTATGTAATTGTTAATAGGCCTACTTTTATGATTTCATATGTATTAAGAGCAAATCATGAAAAAAACTCATTTCTGTTTGAAGAAATCTTTACTGTTTTCATTTCTGTGGCAAGTAACATTGATTCTTTGTTTAGTGAGCGTTAGTGCCCTCCTGCCCGGTGCCGCTGCCTGGCGTGTCCTCGCACACGCCTCTGTCCTTTGGTCTCCATTCACCTTTCTGCCTAGCATTGTAGGAGGGGCGCTGGGATCTTAGGGCTGGAAAGAAACTCTGAAGACCACTTTTAGGGGAGGCTTTTAGTCAGGGCTCTCCAGAGAGACAGCCAGCCAGGTGTGCGTGTGTCTCCAGGGGGTGGCTTGCTGCAGGGTCTACAGAGTCCAAGAAGCCCCAGGACCCACAGCCTGCAAGCTAGAGTCCTGGGAGGGTGTGGCTTGAAGACTTGAGAAGCGGAGGGTGCAGATCCCAACCGGGTCCGAGGAGCTGAGACCCAGGAACACGGGCAGCAGAAGACGGATGTTACTGGCCCACAGCCAGACAGGTGGAGTGAGTCCAGTCTTCCCCGCCTTGCTGTTTTACTTGAGCCCTGGGTGGATAGGGTGGTGCCCCCCACACTGGCGAGGATGGGTCTCCACTCAGTCCAGAGGCAAACATGCATCTCACACAGAAATAATGCAGAACCAGCCATCTGGGCACCCCGGGCACGCTCAAGTCGATGCACAAAACCAACGCCGCGTGTGGCCCTGACGTCTGCGTGTTCGCATCACTCCACGCACATTGCTCGGTCATCGCCTCAGTGAGTTTGTAAGCTCGTTGTGTGGTTCTGGGGCTCTTTGTCCCGGGTGGTGGTGGTGATGACAGGCTCCCCACCGCCCCAGCTCAGGTATGGAAGGTGACGCCACCAACTGCTCCTTATTTCTCAGACACTTGAGCGGGAGCTCTGTGCAGCCAGTTCCACCTGCAGCAGCATCTGTTCCCTATGCCAATTCCATCCGGAGTGTGCGCCTCCCTTCTGTTGAGGGTGCAGCCACCTTTCAGGGAGGAATTGTGTCCTGTTCGCATATGTCTCCTGTGGTATATCTCATGGCTGAATAAGTAGCTATAGGATACCTCGGTGGCTGAATAAGTAGCTATAGGATACCTCAGTGGCTGAATAAGTAGCTATAGGATACCTCAGTGGCTGAATGATAGGTTCATTGGAAGGAAAACTTGATACTTTTTTTTCTTTTTGGGATGTAGTTTCACACTCAAGGCCCAGGCCGAAGTGCAATGGCACGATCTCGGCTCATGGCAAACTCTCCCTCCTGGGTTCAAGTGATTCTCCTCCCTCAGCCTCCCAAGTAACTGGGGTTACAGGCGTCTGCCACCATGCCTGGCTAATTTTCATATTTTCGTTAGAGACGGGGTTTCACCATGTTGGCCAGGCTGGTCTTAAACTCTTGACCTCAGGTGATGCACCCATCTCGGCCACCCAAATGGCCATGAGCCACCGCACCCAGGAACTTAATACTTAATACCTTTTTTTGATTTTTAAATCATAATGGGCTTGTTAAATGCTTACGTTAATGTTTATTTTTTAAAATGTTATCTGTGACCTTTCAGCTTTTCATAGCACTTCTCGTGTGAATATTTAAAAGAGGCTCTTTAGTCATGGGGGAGAAGCGGTTATCCCTTTCTGCTGAGGGAGATGGAGGAACAGGCCCTGGTGGGTCTGAGCACAGGCAGTCACCCCAGCCTTGGTGCTTGCTTAGGTCTGTTCTCCGTTCACCATAGCCGCTTCCACTCTCATTGTCAGCTTAAAAATAAGCTTTTTCCTCTTTTTAATCAGAACAGTTACTTTGTTAACCGTCACGTTAAGGTATCGATAATGATGGCTTTTAGGCCTCAGATATGAGACAAGTAGTAAATGCAGCTGACCTTGAACAACATGGGTTTTGAGCTTCGAAGGATCACTTATGTTAATTTTTTTTCCAACCAAACCCTTACTGAAAAAACCTGGCTTTGTGGAGGGCTGACGTTTCCTACATGCGGTTCCATAGGGTGGCCGTGGGCTCCTGTGGATACGTAATTTGGGTCAACTCGGGGCGTGTTCTGGAATCCATGTCCCTGTATACACAGAGGGACAACTGCAGCTTTTTAAAAGTTTGTGCCCTGCCTTGTCCTAAAAACGCTCCAAGGTGGATGCAAAATTATTTCATTCTTTTGGTTTTCTTGGTGGGATATTGATATTTATTCTTCAGTGTCTAAAATCCTGAGTGAACAGAGTTAGTGCTTCAGAAACAAAGCCAGTCTGGAAACACACATTGAGATATCCACCTTTTCTTCATGGTTTCACAAAAGGCCATGATCATATTTTATTCAGTTGAACCATAAGAAACTGCCAATATTTGCTGTTTTTGGCCTAGAAAATGGCAAGTTCGTACGATATTACAAACAAAGGCTTCCTGGATGGGGAAAATAGGAATCGGTAAGAACCTGAAGTTGTCTGTCATGGCCTCTGAGTCACAGGTAAATAAACCTGTGTGAGGGGAAGTTGGCTGTACAGTATTTTCCTTCTGTTTTGAGACTGTCAGAAAAAGGTCAGTTGCATTGCGTTGGGTCCCTTTGCCTCACCTTTGCT
This sequence comes from Trachypithecus francoisi, assembly GCF_009764315.1. NCBI lineage: Eukaryota > Metazoa > Chordata > Mammalia > Primates > Cercopithecidae > Trachypithecus > Trachypithecus francoisi. The sequence goes on from NW_022681458.1 coordinate 117,122,545, forward strand.
GCAGAGGGGACTTGCCATTATACCTCTTGTTCCCAGTGCCCAGGAGGCTGGCTGATGACACATAGAAGACCTGCAGATCGGCAGATGTGAAACAGGCATCGGACACGCTGTGCACCTTGGGACGCATCTGAGAAGTGCGTGGTTGCAGCAGATCTGAGGTCAGTGCGTGGTTGCAGCAGATCTGAGGTGAGGGCGTGTTCCATCTCCTCTCCCTTCTCTGGCTTTACAGGCCTTTGAAGTTGGTCCTGGAAAGTGAAATTAGTTAACGCTGATTAGCTGCAGGTCAAAGCCGGGGCCAAAGAGACCCACCCTTCAGTACGGGTGTGAAGCATTGGGCCTTCCCATCAGGCAGCAGGAACTCAAGAAAGCCCCACATGCCCTCCAATGCCCTTATGTTGAAATTTTTTGTACTCGGCCATGCCGGGTCATTTTGAGAGGTGAGTAGGGGGTTTACGTGGGGGTGTGCAGTATTCTTAGGTGTCAGGTGCGAGAGTTGAATTTGTAGAAGCTGTGCAGATAGGAAAGGGCCTGACAGGGAGTTCTGTTTACTCGGAGCTGATTTAACGCGAGGTCTGTGCTCTGCCTGGCTCCGTGTCTGACCGGTGTCTCCCAGTCTGCAACAGGACGTTGACGTGACTCGGCGCCATTGTCCCACTCTGTGTAGACGTCTGAGGATCTGTGCGCAGCTGCTCTGTGAGAATGAGTTGTGATAATGAACTGAGTAACAGTGAACAAACCCTGAATTGGTTAGCACTGGTTCCACGGCCACTTCTGCCGTGGTTGGAGTCATTCATAAAAAAGTGTACTGGACTCCTATGCAGAGCTCTGAATTTCAGAGGCCCTTTAACTCAGCAGCTAACCAGCCACTTCCTTCAGAAGACATTTGAGTTCCCTTTACCTGCCAGGGTGACCCTGGGAGTTTGAAGATGAGTGAGACAAGCCTTCCCTGTCTTATGGATTTTACTGTCCAGAGGGGAGACAGATGTGGATGGTGAAGGAGGCCCTATCAGAGGTCAGCGCACGTCAGTTTTGTTTCTTCAGCACTTGCTGTGTTCAGGCGGTGCCCTGGGCCATGTGCAGAGCATCTGGGGACCCTGCCCATGGCATCCTAGGCACAGCTAGCATCTGCACCATCTTCATACTTGGCCTGAGTTTTGGGGAAGTACCAAGGACGGCTTCTGCCTTTGCTGGAGAGAGTTGGAAGTCAGGGCAGCCCTCTACAAGGAGATGATCACCAGCTGATTCCTCAAGAAAGAGAGGTGGTCCCCACATGGGCAGAGCAGGGCAGCATGGACAGACGTGGGTGTGGGGACTGGAACAGGTGCATCTGAGTGGGGTCTGCTGGGAGACAGCAAGGGTGAGGTGTGAAGGCAGTTGGAATTTACAGGATAAGTTATCACTAAAGCGATGCTGGGAAAACATAAAATTGGGACTCTCTGGGGCGAACGTGGACTGAGAGTGACCCTGGGCGTGGGTGTTTTCAGGCTCTGAAGGCAGAGATTGAGGAAATTGGGGCAGAGCTGAGCCCCAGACGAGGATGAAGACCACCCTTGGGATGTTGAATGAGACAGGGGTGGAAACCCAGTGAATGTCCTGGGGTCAGTCCAGCAGGAAGGCAGCAGAGGAGACCGGTGTCTTCAAAAGCCCCGTGGGGCCTGCCTCTCAAAGTGCTGGGATTACAGGCATGAGCCACTGCTCCCTGCCAATACTTTTAAAATTTCTAAGCTACTCTCTCTCATACCCACTCCCGTATTTTTTTTTTAAACCAGGTTTATGGCTGTATTTTTTCCAAGGGAACCAAACAGTTACCTGTTTGAAGTACAAATAACACCATGTTTAAAAACAGAAAATGCCAATTTGCGTAGAAGTTTCCAAATACCCAGTTGGTTTGAGCCTTGCATTGCAGTGTCACTACCTGCTCTTAAATTTCTACACGATGTATAGATAGCGAGGCAGAAAAGGCTCGTACATCTTCAGGTTTCGATTCTACTAACTTGGGCTATATTTTCTTTTATTTTGGCACTCCTGTGGGTGTGGCAAGCAATGCCAGGGTATTTATTTTGAAGCTTGTCCAAGAACAGTTGGGGAGATTTTCACATTTTTAGAATTTTCATAGTAATAGTTATAATTTACAAAGAATTTAAAATTGTGTAGTCATTATTTTGCTTTTTTCTAGATGTGCCCCGAAACAGGGTTGCTAACTACAATTCTACATCACAGGATTCAGAATAGTACCCTTTTGGAGTAGATGCCTGTCATCGAGGAATTCTGCCTAGTCAGTTCACTTTAAGCGTGTTTACAAGGTTTTCTTTATCCTAGTTGGCACCTGTGGCTATAGTTTGTTTTCACTGCTGAGGAATATTCCATGATGGAAACCGTAATTCATCTGTTTTTCACATCGGTGGACATTCGGATGATTTGGGAGGGTGTGGATGTCTATTCAGCCTTCATGTTTTCAGGATTTCTTGTAGAAGATAATGTAACAGTGTAACATCCTCTGCTACGGAGCCAAGACGAACCCTGAGTACAGTCACGCAGACTCTCACATAGGCTCTCAGGCCTTGTTACCAACACACAGAACCATTTTCTTTTTTTTTTTTTTTTTTTTGAGGCGGAGTCTCGCTCTGTCGCCCGGACTGGAGGGCAGTGGCCGGATCTCAGCTCACTGCAAGCTCCGCCTCCTGGGTTTACGCCATTCTCCTGCCTCAGCCTCCCGAGTAGCTGGGACTACAGGCGCCCGCCACCTCTCCCCGCTAGTTTTTGTATTTTTAATAGAGACGGGGTTTCACCGTGTTAGCCAGGATGGTCTCGATCTCCTGACCTCGTGATCCGCCCGTCTCGGCCTCCCAAAGTGCTGGGATTACAGGCTTGAGCCACCGCTCCCGGCCTGAAAAAAAGCTTATTTAATAGCCCAGAACACATGGCTACGTTTTTCCCTCATGCCCCACCACTGTTTTCTTTGCTTGAAATGGGAAATGACACTTGAATGCGGTTTTCTAGCGACTGTTAAACTGGCATAGTTCTTCAGAGACAGAGGATGTAAAGCACATGGAGAATTTCTGTTTGTGGAATGTGATTTCCCGGTCGCCTCATTCAGGCTGCCACCGCCTTCCCCTCTGGCCGCCTACACCGTGGGACGTCTGAGGAGGTCCCTGTTTCATCCTCTGGAAATTCTGGAAAGGAAGGAGAGGAGGGCGTGCAGGGGGTGGTGCGTTTGTGTTGGTCCTTCCAGCTTTTATTTGGAGTCTCTGCTGCCTTGGTGGTTCCTGCCTTTATGTCCCCAGCTCGTGGCTTCGTCCTTGTGTCTAACTCACAGGCAGACAGATGGAAAGGGAAGTTGTATTCAGCCAACGGCTTGATCTTATTCTCAAGGCTTAAATCGACTGGGTATTTGGAGACTTCTGTGCAAATGGGCATTTTGGGTTTTTAAACATAGTGTCTTATTTGTACTTCAAATGGGTAACTGGTTCTCTTGGGAAAATATAGGTATAAAGCTGGTTCTTTTAGAAAAAAAAAATGGGAGTGGGTGTGAGAGAGTGGCTTAGAAATGACACCAGTAATGGTCAGGAGTGGTGGCTTATGCCTGTAATTCCAGCACTTTGAGAGGAGGAGGCAGATGGATCCCCTGAGGTTAGGAGTTCGAGACCAGCCTGGTCAACATGGTGAAACCCCGTCTGTACTGAAAAGATGAAAATTAGCCGGGCATGGTGGCAGGCACCTGTAATCCCAGCTACTTGGGAGGCTGAGGCAGGAGGATCACTTGTACCCGGGAGGCAGAGGTTACAGTGAGCCGAGATCGCACCACTGCACTCCACCCTGGGCGACAGAGCAGAAACTCCATCTCAAAATAGAAAAAAACAAAACAAAACAAAACCCGGTAATGGAAACCTGATTGCATCATCTGTGATGGAGATGGCGGATTATTTCATTTTACTGACAGGATGAATTGGATATGTTTGCAGTATTGATCTTGAGAAGGGAAATGGTGAGAACCAAATGTGCGGCCCGCTTGGGCCTCGCCGTTGGCAGAACACCCTGGCGGGCAACAGACTGGAGACTCGGAGACTGAGGGGAGAATTCTCACGCCTTGACGCTGGTGCAGTCTGTGCTTCTGGACTCCTGCTGGAGGGAGAGGCCCCTTAGCCTTGCAGGCTTTGGTGTAGTGGAGACCTTAGGACCTGCCCTCCTGGCACACCTGTGGGTGTGGCGAGCAGTGCCAGGGCTGAGGCACAGGTGCTGAGCCCGGAACGTGGGACGGGAGAGGCTGCACACGCCGGCAGGCGTCTGCTCCAGCAGCTGGGAGTTTCGGCAAGGGGGTGGGGTGTTGGTTTTTCTCCTTGAATTTGGGTGGGGAGGGTGTCCTGGGGTGTTGTGTCTGCACTTGTGTTGCTCTGAGGTCAAGTTGTGGCCCCGAGTCCCTGTCCCTCTGCCAAAGTGAGGGTTTGCCCATTTTCAGGTCAGATTTCCCTTGGGTCCGGGCCTTTAAGAGTGGGGGGTCATTCCAAGGGGGTGTGAGCAGGGTGAACGCGCGTGGGTCTCTTCCTCTCCCCTCAGCTCCTGGGCTGTGTGTGAAGAGCTGCCCAGCGGAATCACCCTCCTGCCTGGTGTTTCATTCACCAGAAATCGTTTTCACTGTGGACTCTTGAGTCAAATGTAATCCAGGAATGGAACGTGCTGTTGCTGGATGCCACACGCAGCATCAGGAGCTTAGCTGGGGATTCTATGATCTTACCCCATACCTTAAAAGTAAAGACTAGAGTTGTCAGGCCTGTGAGCCCAAGCCAAGCCATCGCGTCCCCTGTGACTTCCACGTATATACGCCCAGATGGCCTGAAGTAACTGAAGAATCACAGAAGTACAAATGCCCTGCCTGGACTTAACTGATAACGTTCTACCAGAAATAAGTGAAAATGGCCGGTCCTTGCCTTAAGCGATGATTTTCTCTTTGTGAAATTCCTTTTCCAGGCTCATCCTGGCTCAAAAAGCTCCCCCACTGAGCACCTTGTGACCCCCACTCCTGCCCGCCAGAGAACAATCCCCCTTTGGCTGTAATATTCCTTTACCTATCCAAATCCTATAAAACGGCCCCACACTTACCTTCGTTCGCTGACTCTTTTCAGACTCAGCCCGCCTGCACCCAGGTGAAATAAACAGCCATGTTGCGCTCACAAAGCCTGTTTGGTGGTCTGTTCACACGGGCGTGCATGACAATAGTTAAGGGGATACTGAAGTCTTTGGCAGCTCCAAGAGCTTTTTCAATTTGTGTCGGGCCATTTTAGGCAGAAGGAAAAGCTTGCTTAGAGAATCTTACAGAAATGTTTGGTGCAGTGCCATTCACTCGTGGAATAAATGTGTAACTTTCCATGGCGGCCCCCTGGAAAGAGATGCACTTTGAGTGCACCCTGGCCTGATCGCTACAAGAATCGCCGTGTCACCCCGCTTTCCGTGGGTCTGCAGGTGTGCGTGGTCCATTGCCCTGCACTGTGGCCATGGAAGGGAAGATGATCTGGAATGCTGGCGACAGTTATCGGTGCGTGTTGATGCGTGCTGCTTTCTACAGGGGAGAACATTTCTTTTTGATAAACATCTCATCACGATGATGACTGCAAGATATTTGAGTCTCATTCAGTAGTGTTTCTGGCTTCCTTCTGGTTTTAATCTGCTTTCTAGCACTAGGCAAGTGAAGACATGGAAAGTAAAAACCCATTGAACTTGTAGAGACAAGGTGTTGTGTAGGAGCAGACTGTAGCCTCTGGTTCTGTTTAAAGATTGTAGTAAACCTCTTACCTGGCATGGTCAGGGTGTAAATTATCTTGTTTAATCAAAATGTGTATGAGTCAAAGCTGTTGCCTCCATTGTTGATGAAATACCAGATTTTAAAGGGAACATGTCAATGTGCCGTAAGATACCAACAAAGTTCCTCACTGAGGTTCGGCGCGGGTTCGGAGGAGCTGGGCCTTAGGTCACCAGGGTCGTCTCTGGGAGCAGATGCTCAGTGTGGGCATTAGTCACTTAGCCTTTCCAGAGCCGAGGAACAGCTCTCTGTGGTGGTTTTTGGAACCTGTATTTAGAGTCCGTTTGTCCCACTTGACTCGAAGTTGCTGCGCAATTTCAGACCTTTGCCTCCACCGTGTGCTCGTTTTCTTGTCCCCTGATAACTGCCTCGGTTGCCCCGGCCTGACATTCGAGCCTTGTCGTTCATGGACACAGGCTCCGTGGTGGGGCAAAGGCCGCGACTCCAGCTTGCACAATTCCGTGCCTCTCACCATGGTTTATCACATCTCTCCCGGGATCTCCCGTTTAGAGGAAGAGGGTCCCTTTCCTGCAGGCCCTGTGTGGTGTGGAAAGCACCCCTACCTACCTTTCTCCTGTTTGAACTGTACCGTGAAGCTATTTCTGTTCTAGTCAACCGTCAGAATTTAAGGAACAGTGATTTATGTAACTTATCACACGCTTCTCAGCAGTTCTTTATGAATTTCATTCTGTTGTGAAATGATTGTAGTTTTCATGGCTATGCTGCTCTCACCTTGAGGCCCTTGAAATGAATTCCCTTCCCCATTGTGTGTTAAGGTTGTGCCTGGGAGCTGTTGAGGCCTCACCTCTGCTTAGGGCAGTGGCTTTGCTCTCCTGACAAAAGGAAGAATCTTATTTAGAGCATTTCTAATGTGGTTTTTGCTTCCAGACAGAATTCCTTTTTTCACAGAGACGCCACTAAAGTCATAAATTATGCTCAGGATGGACACACGGGTCAGCTGGCAGAGTGGAGTCCAGAACAGATCCAAAGACGCAAAAGCAGTTCCGTGGAATTTGAGTCTTTTCAACAAATGGTGCTGGAATTATGGGACAGCCATATGCAAAAGAGTGAAAACAGGGAGAAATTCCTGTATGAAAATTAAGGTGGACCATAGCCCTGAATGTAAAAGACCAAACTACAAAACCTGTAGAAGAAACGGAAATGGTCGAGACCTAGGGTGAGAGCTCTTAGCCATACCATGATCCATAGTCAAGGAAGAAAACAAGTAGGTAAGACTCATCAAAATTAAACTTCTGATATAAAAGACACTCCTAGGGAATTGAAGAGACGCATTTTCGATAGATGGGGAGAAGATGTCTGTGAACCATGCAGCCGGCAAAGGACTCATATCCGGAATGCACAGGACTCCCACGGCTCATGACAGAGAACAAACCACCTGACTTAAAAGCAGAAGAGACCTGAACAGATGCTTCGCTGAGAAGGACAGGAGGATGGCCCGAAAGCATCTGAAATGACCTTCAGCGTGGCTGGTTGCAGCGAGATGTGCACCGAAGCTGTCATGAATTTGTTCACACCCCTGCTGGAGCGCCTGACTAAGGTCCTCCGACAGCCCCAGGTGCTGGTGACGGCAGGCAGTCGGGACTCCTGTGCGATGCTGACGTTCAGCACGGTGCAGACAGCTTGGCGGTTTTTACAAAACAACTCACACAAACGTTGGGCCCAGTGACCCCAATCCTGGGTATTTACCCTAGAGAAACAGAATCTGATGTTAAAGAAAAACTGTACCCAGATGTTAATAGCGCTGTCTATAGTTGCCCAAAACAGGTTACAATGTGCCACAGCCATACGTGGAATAATAAACACCCAGCAGCCCCGAGGCCTGGCTGTTGATCACAGGACACCCTGGGTGCACCTCCAAGCCCGATGCCCAGGAAATCGTGATTTTGTGAGTGTTTTGCGACAACACTCGCAAAAGACAGACCCAGGGGATGGGAGAACACAGGGTGGTTGCTGGGAGTGGGAGGGTATGCTTATGAGGCCCCGTGAGTGGGTTTGGGGCTGTTGGACTGTTCTGCTTGTGTGATGATGATTATGGGAATATTTGTGCCGAAATTCACAGAAGTGAACACTGTCCACTTTACAGTAATTTTTAAAAAGTTGTAATATGCCCATTTTCGGTACTATTTTTAATGGAAGATGGAGTTTGCAGACGATTCGTTAGGGCAAGCCTGTCTCAGGACTTTGCAGACGATTCGTTAGGGCAAGCCTGTCTCAGGAGTTTGTAGACGATTCGTTGGGGGCCTGTCTCAGGGCCCTTGGGTTGAGTTGGGCTGGGTTGGGTTGGAAAAGCCTTCCCTGTATTTGAGGAAACGTGTATTTCTAACTTGCTATAAGATAGAATTGGAATTTGTAATGGTTTTGTTTTCTAGAGCCTTGGTAGAATAGGGAAGACAGTGTAATAAAAGCTGATTTTGAAATGAAGAATTTTAAAGATTTTCAACAGCAATAGCTCTAGGAAGTCACCCTGGAAATGTTTTTAAAGATGTTCAGTAGCAATAGCTCCAGGAAGAGTCACCCTGGAGTTGCTTCTTGAGCATTGGTTTCCTGGCTGTATCTTCCGACTTTCATTTGTAAGTTGTGCTGTGAGTTGGGATGTGTGGGAATAGCCATCCCCAGGTGTTGGGTAGGAGTTGCCCTGCAGGGGGGTGCGTGTGCCCCGAGGCCTGAGGCGCTGTTTCAACCTAGCTTGGAACATGGGGACTCTTGTCAGTGGCTGGAGTAAGAGTACCAGCCCGGCAGGCTGGGGGAGCCCCGGGGTCGTCTGGGCACTGTCCTCCCTGCCTGCAGGATGGCAGCTGCAGGAGCTCGAAGGCTGCCTGCCTCGTGGCTGTCAGCGCAGCAGCCCGTCCTGGCCCTGGAGCAAGCTTTTGGTCCATGAGTCTCTGTGCCGGGACTTGCCTCCTGGGACCTCCGCCACTGTCCTGAGGGCCCTGGTGCCACTTTCCCGGTGGGACCCAAGCCTCAGGCAGCTGCGACCCCAGATTCGGTTGCTTTCCCTGCCATCTCATTGCAGCACGAGTGCTCACCTCACTCAATGTAGAGCCTCAAGTTCCTTCAAGATCCCCAGAGATGGAATCTCCCAATTTAACAAGAGAGTTGGTGACAAGATTTGAGCGGCACTGATTTAACTCAGCTTCCAGAGTTTAAGTTCCCAAGACACAGTCGTGCTCCTTCCCTGGCCTCATCCTGTGTGGCTGGTGTGGATGCGGCGTTTCCGGAGGGTGGGGCTGAGGCAGGTCAGCAGCAGGGGGGTGGCTCATTATTGATCGCTCAATGCCTTGAAGGTAACTAGGATTAATGACCTTTATAGGGTTGTAGGTTTGGGATATATATAGATATATTTAAATGAATTGGATTTCACCTGGGGCAACCTACAGCAATGTGGCCTCACCAGGTGCCCAGCAAGCTACCTGCTGACACTGTTACTGTGTGTGTTCCTGTCATCCCACGAAGTGGATACAGTTATCACCGCATTTTTCTGACATGAAACTTGGAGAGCAGAGGGTTTAGGAAACTCCTGAAGCCACACTGTCAGCGGGACCCGGGCGGTCTGGCCTTAGACCCTGCACTGTTTGCCCCTCGCCACGCTGTCAGCAGACCCGGGTGGTCTGGCCTTAGAACTCACGCTGGTCGCCCCTCCCTGCCACGTTGTGGGGTTTTTCCTGCTTCTGGGCAGCATTTGATAGCTTGTGAAACAAGACCAAGACTTACTATGAGTGGATAAGCCATTATCTGAGATCCAGAACGTTTCCTGGACCTGGCGTTGCCGAGGTCACATAAGGGGAGGTAAATACATTTTCATTGTGGTCATTGGGGCTCCTGAAATGGTGTTTTTCCCAGTGAAAATTGACTCATAAAAATCTGTTAACTCAATATTATGTGAACAGGAAGAGGTGTGTTGGGCTCTAGTTAAATGTCTCAGAGCCACAGAAGTAAATGAGGGCACCTTCCGAGCACAGCCTCCCAGAGGAGGCCAAGGACGTTTGCCTGGAGGGTTTGCCATGAAGCAGGACTAGGGCAGGGCTGGTCTGCCTGAAAAGGCCTCTGCCATGATGTAGGTTAGTTGAAGTAGTTGAGGGGTGGTGGCGTGAAGTCAGTGGTTCCTGAGGAAGCCCCTAGCAAGGCCGGTTGCCGTGGGATGGAAAACTACCCTTCAGTGGCCATAATCCTGGCTTCACGGGTCTGACGTACATTCCTACACTTGGATATGCACTTGGATACTTGGATCCCAGCCAGGTCAGATGGCCCTGAAAGGACATTCAGACTGTGAAGGCTGCACCCATTCTCAGCATCTGCAGGGTCTCCTACGTATGTGTGTGTTTCCATTTTCTTTCAGCACAATTTCTCCCAGTGAAGTCATGAGAAATAGAAGGAAACGTGGAAAGAAGATGTGATTGAGGAAAGTGTGGTGTGGTCTTTGACCTTATTTTGCCTTGGTTGGTGCTCAAGAACTCCACCTGACCTCAGAGCTGAGCGTTTCTGCCAGGAAGTCCTGCCTTTTATCCTACCTCGAGGCCTGTTGAGACACTCCAAGAAGCTTGGTTAACAAATTGCCTTTTCCTTTTACAGCAGTTGGATATATTTGCAGCAAAACAAAGGAATAACCCCCCACTACGGTGATTAAATGCATTTAAGTATAGATGACATTCAGTCTTTAAGGGCCTGGGATTTTAATCATCTTTGGGTCATGTAACTAGTGGTGTTGGTGATGAAAATCTCCTGACAGCTTTGTTCTGCCACGTTCCTCAGTTTTCAATGATGATCTTCCTGGTGTTGTACCTTGGAGGGGCGTTTGTGTCAGTAGAGAGCAGAGTGGTGGTTCCCAGAGGCTGGGAAAGGACAGAGGTGAGGCCCCGGAAGGACACTGGTCTTCCTAGTTTAGGGGTTTGGGGCTCAGCCACCTTCCTGTGTCCGTGTCAATTATACCCAGGATGATTTTCGCTCGCCCCACTTTAGTTGAGCGTTGGAGCTTCAGGATGTGTGTGCCCACGTCACCTGGGCCGTGATCCTGGGGTTCGGTGAGACTGATTCCCGGGTTTATAGAATTCCTCTGGGATTATTGAAAACAGAAGCACTTGAGGCATTCATAATGCTATTTCCTGAACACAATTTATGTTCAGTTCTTCAGAAACATTTATTTGAGGAAGCATCTATAATTTTTGTTTTCTGCCATTCAGTGCTAGAAAGAATTGTGCAACACTCAAGTGAGTGGCGTTATTCCCCTCCCTCCACCATGCAAGCAAGATTAAAGGTCCCTCTTTCTCCCCTCCATCTTCTCGTCTGCAGGGCGCCTGGCGTGGCAGTGTGCTGACTTCCGTCTTCTTTCTGGGGAGAATTCGTCGTGTTTGTGTGTGCTGCTCAGCTCAGCCTATTCCGGTTGTGTGGGTGAGGAGCTTGGATGCTAGGTGACCCTCCCAGGCCTTCCTCCCACCTCCCTAGGCCTTGTTCTAAACTGACAGATAACCAGTGTGTTTTGGAAGAGGACAGCAGCAGGGCAGGAGAGAGTTTGTTCAGACTTTCTCCTTGCACTGACGATTGAGTCTTCATCCAGCCTGGGCCCTTCTACAGAGCTGCCTTTGTGTGTTGCAAACCATTCCCTCCCAGTAACCGTGCTTTCAGAGGTTTGGAAATGTGACTTAACTTGTCTTCAATTTAAAGCGTACTATTAAATTTTAGTGTTGAAACTGATATATTTTATGGCCTTTATTTGATTTCTCTTGATTTTTTTCCCCATATGAGACATGGCATCTTAAGGGAGACAGCCTGGTGTTAGCCCCGTTTCCTAAGGATGGAAGTGAATTCTGAAAGCCCTTCATGTAGGCAGCGAAATAATCAGGGAACCGTTATTACAGCTATACCTGTCCATGTAAAGCGAGCACGACTCATAAGCAGAGAAAAGTGCAGCCTGGGGGCAAGGTGAGCCCTAATGCTGCCTGTGGAACGGAAGTGCAAGCGCAGGTGGTTGAGTTAGCCTCCAAGTCCAGCCTGTGCCCCCCTCACATCCCTCTGCATCTGCAGGGGCACAGGCCGTGCTGCCACCCCTCGCTCAGTGCCAGGGCTGATGCGTCAGGAACAGGGGGTACTATCCGCCCCTTGCTCGGTGCCAGGGATGATCTGTCAGGATCCCTCGTGCTCATCTGGTCCTCATGTCTTCATCACCAGCCTCCTGCTGGTAAAAGGCTTGTTATTACCTTGGTATGGGTAATAACATACCCATACCAACGTATGTAATAACATACCCATATCAAGGTGTTGTGGGGCTGTGCTCAGTCCTCCGAGGGAATCGGCCCTTAGCCGATTCATATTCAACAGGACCGGAAAATGAGTTCTTGTTCCATGTCCTGGATCCCAGGAAGCCCTTGCCCTGAACCCTGTAATGCCCGGGGTCTTCCTGAGAAACGCTGGTGCCACTGGAGCACAGCACGGCCCCCTCCAGTTTCTCTGCTTTGTAACTGCACTTGTGTTCAGCAGGTCTTCCAGGACTTAGACGCTGCTTGGTGTGAGCCAGGTTTTGTGTGGAAATAGGACAGATCCAAGCCGGCAACCGACCAGACCAGAGCCATCTTTTATGCTTGCAGATTCTGTGTCCAAACAGACCAGACCAGAGCCATCTTTTATGCTTCCAGATTCTGTGTCTGTGTCCGTGGACATTGAGGCTGATGCATTTCTGCTCCAAGACGTCTGTGGACTCAGCTGGAGGGATGGAAAGGATGTGGACCCGCTTCACTCCTGGCCCAGGCTTGGACCTGCTGTGCAGCCTCTCAGTGGCGCCAGGGCCCCCGTGTGTGCCAGCGGCCTCGGGTTGGTGGCACTGCCCCAGGATGTTCCAGGCTTGCTGATGTCCAGGCTCCCCTGGCATGGAGGCCCCAGGTGGGTGATACTGCTCTGACGGACGTCCCAGGCTTCATGATGGGAGGGCCTCCTTGTACCATGGCGGCCTCGGGATGGTGGCACTGCCCCAGGGTGTCCCAGGCTCCAAGGCCAGTGTTCCGTCCCGCGAAGGGAAGTTGTACTGTAAGGTCTAGTCTCGGAAGGTGCCTGGGGTCCTATCCTTCACAGCGGTCCTACACTCACCACAAATCAAGCCAGGGGAGGCCCTGCCAGAATTTGCAGCTGTGTTTCAGGTCGTTCCACAAGGCCTCTTTTATTTTGGCCGAGTCAGGTATATAATTCTTTTTCTCTTTGTTTTTTTTTGAGACAGGCAAAAAAAAAAGAAAACCTTTTTGTTGCTCAGGCAGTGGTGTGAGCATGGCTTACTACCCCCTCAACCTCCCAGGCTCAAGTGATCCTCCTGCCTGTCTCCTGAGTAGCCAGGACCCACAGGCACATGTTCCACGTGTCCCCATGCCTGACTTATTTTTGTATTTTTTGTAGAGATGGAGTTTTGCAATGTTGCCCAGGCTAGACTCGAACTCCTGGACTTAAGCAGTCCAGTTGCCTCAGCCTCCCAAAGTACTGAGATCACAGGCATGAGCCACCATGCCTGGCCAAGTGCGTTTCTAATTTCAAAATTAAGAGGACCCAGAGCCAGTTAATGACGTCTCTACTGGAACATGCTGCTTATAGTACATTAGGAAAAATCATCCAGAACTTGGAAAAGGGGCCAGACAGACACAGCTCTTCGAGGTTATCTGATGAACCCCTGGGGTCTTGAGCCATCTAAAGGGATGCACCATGTCAGACTCACTGTTGTCGACAGGCTGAAGCCCAGGTTTCATGAGGTTATGTGTCGGCTTGTAGTACTTTCTCTGGCAGAGATGCGAGTGACTTCTGCTCACTGAGAGGCTCAACTTAGAGACTTCATGGCCTGAGGGACGGCAGGTGTTTGAGCTGATCCAGCAATCTCGCGCTACCCTTATTTTCTGAAACGCCTATGAGTGACTTCTCACACGGTCTTTGAAGCGGCTTCGTGCCCGCGCTCCTTGGTAATGATCGAATGCTTTTTTTGACCCCTCGTCCCCTTTCTTTGGGGGTGTTCCAGTCTCAGTTCTCATGTCTTCTGCTTCTATGGACATTTCTGAAGCTGCTGAGTGTAGAAAGCACTGAGGAGGCTGTGATCCCACCTCCGTGAGCCTTCCAGGCATCATCCTCTCCCCTTGGCGAGGCGGCATCCATGGCACACCGAAGAGAGGCTGTGCTCCTGTCCCCCGTGAGCTTTCCAGGCGTCCTCCTCTCCCCTCCAGGGGGACAGGAGGAACCTTTCAAACCCTTCTTAAACGTGTTTTCATGTCTTTGTTTTAACAGATTTCTTTGCATCTTCTCCCTTATCCAGAAGTGAGGGTGAACGCTGAGTTATTCACGGGAGTCAAGAAACCACACGCAGCCCAAAGTGACGTTTGTTTCCCTGAAATGATTTGTGTGTGTTCACCTTAAAATGCAACTCAGTAAAACAGGTGTGTTTTGAGAAATGACTTTAAATTACCCAGGTAAAAATGTGATAGTTAAATTTCATCGTCTGTGCGAGTGTCCACAGCCCCCTTCTGTGATTGCGTGTGAGTTTGTGACTTGTGGTTATTTTTGAAGAAAGAAAATCTATTGCTGAGGACTTCAGAGGGTGTGCTGGGATTGTGTAGAGTGGACATCGGGGGCTTCAGTGTGTGGCTTCCTTGAAGAGGTTTAAATTAAGGTTGAGAGTCCCTACTCCAAAATGCTCCGAAGCCTGAAACATTCTGAGCTTCCTCATGACACTGGAAGGAAATGCTCTTCGGAGCACTTTGGATTTCAGGCTGGGGATGCTCAACTGGAACGTGAAATATTGTAAGACCCTTCTGGCCCCAGGAGCTTGGATAAGGGCATGGAGGGGGCCTGTGCCGGGTGTCCCTGGAGTGTGAGTCAGGCTGGGCTCGCTGGACTGGTTTTTGTAGGAACCACAAAAGGGAAAGCGGGTCAAAGTGGCCACGCCTGGCTCCTGAGAAGGCTGGACCAGAAGGAGGTGGGCGCGGAGGGCAGCAGTTGAGTCCCCACCGTCCGGGGCTCCTGTCCCTGGTGGAGTTGAGAGCCTCCTCTAGTTGTGGCCTCTCCCCTGTCAGCAGCCACTGAGGCCTGAAGGGAGAGGGGGCTGAGCAGAGGAGGAAGGATAGGCCTGCTTCTGGAGAGGGCCAGCATCGGCCTGTGCTAGCCTCGTGTGTTACTCCTGCGTCCAGGGTGCACGGCCGCGCCTCGTGGTGTAGCGGTTCCCGGAATGCACAGCGCTGTTGTCTGCAGTAACGGCTTTGTCTTGACCCTTGGAGGCAAGTTACCTGTTTCCCCAGTGAAAAGAGGTAGAAAATCTTATGGAAATGCATTTGCTCTGATGTCTATTTTCCGATAAGACATGGTCGCTTAGGCGAAATCTTTGGGAGGTCAAGGCAGGAGGATCACTTGAGGCCAAGGGGTTCAAGACCAGCCTGGACAACATAGCAAGACCCCATCTGTATAACAGAAAAGTGAGCTGAGTGTGGTGGTGCATGCCTGTGGTCCCTGCTACTCTGGAGGCTGAGGTGGGAAGATCACTTAAGGCTGCAGTGAGCTGCGATTGCTCCACTGTCCTCCAGTCTTAGTGAAAGAGCCAAGACCCTGTCTCAGAAAGAAAAGTAAAAAAAAAAAAAAAATCCAGAAATGTCATTTTCTTTTTACATCATCCCAGAAGAAAAATCAGTTTTTTCTAAGAATGTAAAGGGAAACGGTACGATTCTTTCCTTGCATTGTTTCTCCTTTTCAAATATTTACAGTAGTCCGTCCACATCGTCTCTCATCTCATTACAAAGCAGCAGGTGTCTTTGAGGTTAGTGGTGTTTCTCTGTGTCGCACCTTGGAGAACAGCCAGCATGAAACCTCTTACCACGATCGTGCGCATCGTTTGTAGTCCCAATTACAATCCTCTCCAGACACGCCTGTGCTGCTTATTATAGCAGAACTTTGGTTGTGCTGAAATGTGCATTCAGCTAATGGTTTTAAGTTCATATCTGAGATGATGCTGTATAATTCATGAAGCATTTGAGATCAGTAATGATTGAAGATAATTCTGGCTGATGTCATTTAGAGGATATTTTTCACTCCAAGTTAAAGCTTCCTTCACGATAGTCATTTTGGGATTCATTTAACTATGTGCTTTATTTCATAGCTCAAATTTTCATTAGTCATTTCATAACATAGGATTTTGAAAGCAGACTTGGCAAATCTTTCTAACAAAATGTTTGCTTATGACGTCCCAAGGAACAGCAGTCAGAATAGCTGGTAACTGTGGTACATTTTAAGGCTGATGATAGAAGTCACTTGAACGGTAAGGGCTGCTTTGTGAGGCAGATGAGGTTTGAACCCCGACCCTCCTGATACACCAGCCCTGACCCTGGCCTTCTCTCCTGTCCACTGGGAGATGAGGAGGGTGCCAGCATCCACCTCACAGGCTGTCCTGAGAGCCCGGGACTAAGGGCTTGTGTTCCTCTTGCAGGTGGCGCAGCTGTGGGGGCTTGACGATATACACACTGCAGGCTGCCAGTGTCGGGGTCATCCGGTTTTATTCATCAAGGTGGGCTTTGCTTTGCTGCCCTGCGGACCAGGTGCGGTGCTGCTGTTGTAGCAGGTGTGTGCGTCCTCTTGGGGGGTCCTCAGGTGGACAAGGAGTCACCGATTCGGATTCCCAGGGTTAGATGTGAGGGGACCATGGACCTCATGTGTTCAGAGGGGAGGAGTAAAAAGCTTCCCTTGTAATTCCGGGACTGTCTATCCCAGGAATGCCAGAGCACTGGCTTTCACCTGACGCTGTCGTAGGTGACCCTGTACGGAAATGAGGACTCATGTTCCGCATACCTGAGCCCAGTACCCATCTCCCTCCAGGGCCGTGGCCGAGCCCTCTTGATTTTGCTTGGTTGCCAGCCTGGGGATCTGTAAGCCCAGTGACGTCTCCGGTCTCGGCCCCCGCTCCCCGTGAGGACAGGAGGTGGCTTCAGGAGGCTGGTGATGAATGCCTGAATGAAGGCGACTTGTGACTGCAGTTCTGTCTAAGGGCCTCCCCGGGTGTTAGATGTCAGTAAATGACACCTGTGTGTGGATCTCATGTGATGAGAGAAACAGTGGGAAAACCAAAGCCTTGTGGAGTCTGTCGGTTCTGGACTGGGGGGTGTGTGTACCTGTGTACTTGGTGAGGGGTGTGATGTCTGGAGTGAGTGTGCAGGTGTGTCACGTTTGTGCGTGTGTGGTGAGTGTATTTAGCAGGTGTGGGCGCAGTGAGCATGTTTATGTGTGTTGTATGTATTTGAGGGTGTGTGTGGAGTGTGCACACGCATCATATTTGGTGAGTGTATTTGAGAGTGTGTATGGAGTGCATAGATGCGTTTGCCTGTATAGTATTGGGTGAAAGGGTGGCATGTGTGGAGCAAGCATGCACACGTGTATGCTGTGTGTGAGGTTTCTACGTGGTCCTCCCCTGAGCCTGCTCCTGGGCCCTGCTGTCCTGGCAGCTTTAGAGTGTGGTGTGTCTTTGATTCCGGAGGATTCTGGAACCAAATTCTGAAGCTGTGATCACAAACTTGCAGCCCTGGAGGACGCTGGCCCGTGGAGCTGGGTCGAGGCTCTCTGTGCTGGTCTCTCCCTGGGCTCTGTCCACAGAAGAGCATGTCTGATGATTGAGCTGTGCGGGTCTGTGGCTCTCCCCAGTCTCGAATCAGCCCTCGGTTCTGTCCCGCCTGTGTTTTTCTTGCTGAGGGGCTCCGGGAAGTGGAGCCTGGGATGGCATTTTCACCCTGGGGTTCCTTCGCCAGCTGCCCAGGTGCTGGCTGCCTGAGGCCTGCTGCCGTCCTGGGTGGATGGGGCTGTCGCGGGGACATCCCTGAGCACCTGCGGGAAGGCAGGTTTAGGAAGTGCGAGAGGTGAGTGGCTTCCTCCCACACTTGATTTTCTGGAAAGTTCTGGGTCTCCTATTTTTCCCTAAGGGAAGTGAGAAACTGAGTTTCTCTTTAGGGGAACGTCTTTGCAGCGTCTGTTGTTTGAATGTTCTCCAGGTGTGGAATACCCAGGGCCGTATGTGTTTGGGAACATCCGTGTCCTGAGCGAATTCAGTAGGGAATGGAGAGAGGCCTCCTGTCAGCTTGGCCTCTCTTTCCCGTTGTTGAGGGTTGACGGCTGGTCGTATCCCAGGGAGAGTTAAACACTGGGCGGTGTGGGATGGGAACGTTTGCTCTGACAAGGTCAGTGGGAAAGCATCTAAACAAACGTCGCTGTTCTCCGGGCTCCTCGGGGTCGAGCTTGTTTTGTTGGGTTGAGGGAAAGCTACCCTTTTTCCTGTTCCTCACCATTTGAAAGGTGTCCAGGGCTCATTCCTCTGGAGAGGTGATGCGCGTGAGTGGGGGTCAGGTTGTAAGCTCCGAGGTTATTTGGGACCTGTCAACTGATTTCCTGAACACACAGGTGCTTGGTAAAGGTGTTCCTGATTAGCTAAAACATTTTAACAGGACGTGATAGCTGGTCGTTGTTTAAAGACTATCACAATTTTCCTGTTACTTTTTAAATACTTGTTGAATAAGGGAGGATTCACATATTTTTCTTTTCCTGTCTGCATACTTGATATTTTGTTTTTTGTTTTTTCTGTGGGTGTGCAGTGAACAGGATTTAGAAGCAGTCTCGGCCCTGGGGAGACTGCAGGGCAGCCTCAGTCAGCGCTGAAGGGAGCCAGGGATTTGGGGTGCTACCTCCTCCATAGGACGGACACCAAGGGCCAGAGGTCAGCAATCTCAGTGAGGTCAGAAAGACGGGCACACCCAGCACCCTGGCCCTGTGCCTCTCCATCACGTTGGTTTCTGCTCAAAGCTGCTCTCCTGAGTCATCACGGGTGATCTTTAGGCATGTGCTTGGTTCTTGCAGAAGTGGTGTCTGGCTGTGGTCAGTGTGGGCCCTCAGGACTTCCATGTTTTTGTCTCACATCAATATTGGGCAGTGGTATATGTTTGTTTTGGAGTGGTAGATCGGGTGGATTTTGGCTTTGCCAACTCATTTAATACCTGTTCTCCTAGGTGCGGGGACTCTCTCGTAAGCCGCATGTTCTCCTAGGTGAGGGGACCCTATCATAAGCCACGTGTTCTCCTAGGCGCTGGGACCCTATCATAAGCTGTGTGTTCTCCCTATCGTAAACTGCATGTGAGGGATCTCGGAGGTGCTCCTTATGAGGATCCGATGCCTGACCTGAGGTGGAACAGTTACAATTCAAAACCACCCCCCAGAAAAATTGTCTTCCATGAAACCCATCCCTGGTGCCAAAAAGGCTGGGGGACAGCTGGCCTAACGCGGGCTAAGATGTCAGTAGATTTTTGGACTCGGGCCTCAGTTGAAGAGGATTAGATTTTGAAAGGCGGGGATTGAAGGCTTCTAAAGGGCAGGTTTGCATCTCCAGTGGGGCCTGGGCAGAACTGGGTAGAACTGACCCAGAAGCTGACAAGTAGTCAGGCTGGCTCACTGCCTGTGTCCTGTGTGTGCAGCCTTCCTGTTTATTCAGTTGTCTGGTGGTGGTGTGGATTCCATCCACAGCCTCAGAGTAGTGGAACCCATGACTTCAAGGCTGACCTTATTTAACTTTATCAAAAAGACATGAAAATCATTCAGTAGAAATCTTCCAGATACCTGTATCCTTTCTTTTTCCCAGAGGCTTTTCAGTATTGCAACTTAAAAATCTTCAAAAATAACTTGAAAGGAAAACCTCTAAGTACACTTTTGATGAGCACCCTTGACAGCTTTAATATGTGAAGTAAATTTCCTTGACTTTTGTATTCCTAGAAGCTCGTTCTTGTTTGCAGAAGACTTTGTATTTTGTCAACAGTGGCCACTGTTCGGTGACCATCATACATGCCGTGACTCATTTAGAAAGTTGGATGTGGATGTATTAACTTTTCAGACAGACAAACACTTGGGCTGTTTGATTTTGATTTTGACTTTTTGTTTTTTCTCCCCCTCCAGCTGAATTCAAAAAAGGGAAAGAAGCAGACAGAGTAAGTACGCGAAAGTGTCTAAGTGGCTGGCTGGGGGATCCTACTATGGTGTTGGGTTGTGTTCTGCCAGACATCGCTCCTCAAATAGCTGACCCTGAAAGGGCTGGCATTGCCCTCACCCTGGGACATTCGTCTGTCTCACCAGAAAATGAAGAAACTGCCAGAGCACTGTGAGTCAAATTCAGTCAGAACTCGATTAAATAAGAGGCTTTTGTCTCAAAGGCCAAAACATGAGGACACATTTTTAATTTTTAAGGAGCGCTTCGTCGTGAGTCAGTCCTGATGTGTACTGCATTAGGAAACCTCTGGACCTCCACGGTCAGGCCCAGAGCTCTGAGGGAAAGTGGTTGTGCCCTTCCCACTGTTTCTGTTTGAAAAACAATTCAATTAGGTAGAACTGGAAGCCTTTCCACAGTGTTAATACTCCTGACCCATTCTGGGTCTCTGTATATGTGTACTGTATAAATGTACAGGTTTGTATGTGGTGTACCCATACTACGTGTATTTCCACTGTGCATGTATTTACAATGTATAGGTATGTACACTTCATATGTGTCCTACACACGTGCATGATGTAGGCATGCATGTACACGTGTATATGTGTGTAGGGGCACTATGGTTATATGCACACTACTTGGACACCTATCTGTTCTGCATGTGTACATACATGCATGTATTTAATGCCATATACATACCTGTGTACGTACACCATGTGGGTATGTGCACATTATTTCTGCAGATGTATATATACATATGTGCACACAAGCATGCGTGTACACTATGCACACTGAATAAACTTCTAGATATGTACACACTAATACATATACATGCTGCATATGTATGTACACTATTGCATATGTGTATATGCTTTATACGTTAGTGTACTGATGTACATTGTATACATGTGCCGATGTGTACACTGCGCATGTGTATGCATGCTGTAGTGCACCTACCTACATTTGATAAGAATGTATGCATGTGTATACGTATAGCAAATAGCATACCTGTGTACATACGGATGTGTATGTGTATGCCATATGCATGTACTTACAGGTTATAGTATACCTGTGTACACTGTATGTATATAGATGGGTGTACACGCTATGCATGTGCATACATGTTAGCGTACCTATGTACATTTGCTATATGGATGTGTGTATGCTCTATGCTTGTACACACGTAGTGAACTTGTTTGTACACTATATATATATATTTGGATGTGTGTACACTCTATACATGTACACCACATGGATCTGGATGTGTGTGCACTCTGTACGCACGTAGTGCACTTATGTACACTATACATGTTCGGGTGTGTGTACTCTCTATGCATGTACACGTGTTACAGTGTACCATATACGTACACCATGTGGATGTCAATGTGTGTGTGCTCTATGGCACCAGGAATAGGGCTCCCGCAGGGATCCCAGAACGCACCATCTCGCTGGCACCGGAGAGTGCAGGATGAAAACAGTTGGTTGTTGCAACCTAGTTGAAATTTGGCAGGTTACTATACCCTTTGCAACGATTTAGGAACAGTCACTTCATTGATGTGTGTGTTCCTGAAATCATAAACAGCTCTGTGAGGTGTGTCTCATCCCCAGACGAGAGAGGGAACCGAAACAACAATGACTCGGTGACTTAAGTGAGGTAGAGCTAACAGAGCAGCTGTCTAGCTTTCCGTATTATAACTTTGTCAGCAGCTCAATGAGAAATCGCCACTCATCAGGAAATGTGTCCACTTTCTACTGTTCTTTCTTCGTGGCGTATTTACTGCCTCGTGTTATTCCTCACGATGTAGCACAATCCCTCCTAGAGTTGTGAATAGAAACAGTTGATGACAATTGTAGTATCTTCTTTGTTAACATTGAAAACGATATATAGGTTCATCTTCAGATAGTGTTTGGAAGGATGAGAAAGAAGATGTTTAGGACAAAAGAATAGAGAGCTTTCAAGTCAACAGGGAAAATAAGGTCTTTGTGCAAAATATTTCCAAATTTGGAATTTGAGAATACTAAATCTCACATCTAAGATCATAGGTAGTTTTTTTGGGGGGTTTTAAAATTAGTACTT
The DNA here is from genome assembly GCF_009764315.1 of Trachypithecus francoisi. Classification (NCBI taxonomy): domain Eukaryota; kingdom Metazoa; phylum Chordata; class Mammalia; order Primates; family Cercopithecidae; genus Trachypithecus; species Trachypithecus francoisi. Next base: position 117,144,388 of record NW_022681458.1, read on the forward strand.
GGTTTTCCATGCCTTTGGAATTTCAATCCTGGTGGAGGATTGCAAGAATAATCTGATTTTTCACAACAGAAGGACAGTCTGTCTCAAAGGTAAATTCCAGGTTCTACCATAGAGAAATAGAAATTGCTGCCAACGTTCTGTAAGGTTCTTCAGTTCTTTCCTCTTCTGTGGTTAAAAAACCTTCTCTGGGTTTAGTCTCAGCCAAGTTCCTCTTATAAGGTTGCCTTACATTTCGCACAGCTGTTTGCGAGTCTTCATCATTCGTAGTTAACTTGTTAAAAGCAAAACCTTGTACTAGTTAGATCTGAGCACCTTGAAGGCAGGGCTTTGTTTTATATTTTTAATAAGCAGCAGGGTGATGGCAGGGCTGGGGCCCTTCATCCCATCATGCGTTCCTCTGAGCTTTCAGAATTCTCACTGTGCTGAGTGTGGTGTTGGCTGTTTAGGGTTTAAATAGGAATACGAGGCTCTGCGACTTGGGACGCTCTTACCACCTTCATAGAGAGCTTGGTGACAACTTAGCATGACAGTTTGCACACCTGTTGTGTATACTTTCTTACGGCCCCACAGAAAGGGTATTGATTTAAACGTGACTAATTTCTCGTGTTTGTTTTTCCTTGATTATTCCTAGTTATAGTCCCGATATTTTTCTTCCTTTAAAATCTTGCTCATCGCTGGTGAATTACTGATAAACTATATTTATGTGTTCTCTAAATCTAGCGATTTACTTGGAGATCATTATTCTTGTACCATGTGTCAGTGCTATGTCAGGATGGTTCAGTTTTACGTTGTCAAAGGATTAACTAGAGCAGGATGCAGCCTTACTGGAACTTACTCATTGATGAAATATAGGCACTTTATTTTTTGTTATACTCGAGGTGTGCTCAAATGTAAACAGTTTGAGCTGTGTTAGAAGGATATACAAGATTGTAATGAAGAAAGCAACAACTTGATCAAGTACCAACTAATGAACTTGATGTTTGAAGTATATGGAACATGGACCTTGGCAATCAGTTTTCATCTTGACCTCTTATATTTTTACTAGAATCTTGGTCTATCACCCAGGCTGGAAGGGTGGAGCACAGTAGTACGATGTCCATTCACTGCAACCTCTACCTCCCAAGTTCAAGCGATTCTTATGCCTCAGCCTCCCTAGTAGCTGGGGTTACAGGGTGTGTGCCACCATGTCCGGATAATTTATTTTTAGTAGAGATGGGGTTTGCCATGTTGGCCAAGCTGGTCTCCAACTGCTGACCTCAAGTGATCCACCCACCTCAGCTTCCCAAAGTGCTGGGATTACAGATTTGAGCCACCATCGCTGGCCTGATCTTCTGTTCTAATATTGGTTATTCAGTCTCAATGATAGTGCTTGGTTGTATTAAATTGGGGTAGAAAGCACAATTGAAATGAATTTGGTTGTGTATGCACGTGCTGACTTAGCGTTCATGGCTGCACTGTGAGGTGGTCATTGTTCCTGAAGGAAGGCCGGATGGGCAAGTCGGGGCTTAGATACGGGATTGTGGGCAGTCACTGCTGTCCCATGGCTGAGATCAGGCCTGTCTGATGCCTGTACCCTGAACTCTTCTTAACACACGAACGAGCAACTGTCAAGAGTCGGTGCTCGAGTGTGATGTGGCCTGTGGTGTTTGCCTCACAGGCTTGCTTTGGCTCGGGGTAACAGGGCAACAGCTCCCTCCCTCGTGCGGCTGCCTGGGAGTCCCAGGAGAACCCATTGATACCGTTTATAAATGCCGGACATCGAACGTTCTCCTTGGTAGCAGCACATCTGGAATCGGACAGTGCAGTTAGATTCTCGGCCAGCAAACCTGTACGGGAGTGTGTGAACTCTGCGTTTGCTTCTCCCGCACAAAGGTGAATTCCTGGTCACTACTGGATGGCAACAGCTGTGGCCTCAGGAGCAGCACGGAGACAAGTACCCGGGTGCAGGAAGAGCATCTGCAAGAGGGGTTGGGGAATGTGACAGACACTCGTGCAAGTTCAGCTGTTACCGTGGGGGGTGTGGGGTGGGTGAGACCAGATTTTCTCATTGTTGCCCCTTTCTGAAAAGGACCCTGAATTGATTTCTCTGTGGCTCCTTGCGCCTCCTTGTCAGGTTGGAGGAGACTGCGCCCCTGGCTCAGGCCCTGCTTGCAGCGAGGCGGGAGCTGCTGTTGTTGCCCTGCCCTCCCTTGTGACGTCCTCTGTGCTGTTCTACTCCGGA